>NC_090786.1:13005000-13305000 GCF_040054535.1 Antennarius striatus | reverse complement strand
ACTGTCCATTAGCAGAATACGGATAAAATCACACACTGGCTTTCGTTTTGACTGACCCCTGAAGCAAGGCTCTATCTCTCCCTGAAAAATGCAGACAAACAAGTGTCCGTGACCGACGGAGATGGAAAATGTTTAAGTTTCATAAACTCTGAGTAACAAACCTCTGAACTGTCCAGAGGGAACACAACTCCGGCAAGAGCATTGAGAAATTCTGTTGATGCCCATAGTGGGTCTCTTGGACGGAGGTTATGGAGTAGACAAAGGAACTGCATCACACTTGCTGGGACTTGAAATTCCCATGATGCATCAGTATCTGACAAGTGCTTTGGTGGATGCTGTGAAAAACAATTTATACAAGGTAGTCAGAGACTGCAACATCCCGCAAAGGGTAGGTCAGGGTACCCTGAAAGTAGTACCTGACAAGTGCATAGCTTTGGGTAGGTCAAAGCTATGCACTAGTTTTGACCATAGATCAAAACTAGTGCATAGGTAGATCAAAGCACTAGCTTTGATCTATGGTTTTACTCACACTGGTCTCCCTCTTCTTTCTATCTTATCCGGTTCCTGAGTGTACAAAAGTTGAAATTTGACCTTGACCTAGTTTTCTGAAGGTCAAGGTCATCATCACATTTTCACCCCCTTTGCTGCCCCAGTAATGTGCTTTTTATTTCATCTTTCTCTCTGCAACGGTTGCGAAGATATTTGGTTGACTAACAAACAATGGACGAACACCTCAACACTGACAATTACAAGACATCACCGCTTTGAAGCGGGATGTAACAAGGCAGTCACAGACTGCAACATCCCACGACACCCCTGAATTCAACATTTTACGCTGACCTACTTGCATTGGTCAAAGATCAAAGCTGGTGTTCTGACCTACTTTCATAAATCAAAGTTAGTGCTTTGATCTTTGGTCTTACTCACACTGGGCTTCTCCCTCGTCTTTCTATCTTATCCGGTTCCTGAGTGAACAAATTTGGAATTTGACCTTGATCTAGTTTTCTCAAGGTCAAGGTTATCATCTCATTTTCATCCCCTTTGCTGCCCAAGTAATGTGCTTTTTGTTTCACCTGTCTATCTGCAACGGTTGCAAATATATTTGGTGGACTAACAGACGGACGGACGTCGGATGGACGAACGGACGGACGGATGGACAAACACATGGACACTGACAATTACAATACATCACCGCTTTGAAGTGGGACGTAATGATTTGATAGTGTGCTATCAAATTATTACATCCCGCTTCAAAGTATGTCATATAGAGACCTCACTTGAGTAATGATGACTTTGAGTAATTCCAGCATTATTGTAGCAGCTTCAACACATAGCTGCTCAGAAGGAGCATCCGCTTGGCTGTCAATCAATGATTGTAGGGCTTCATCCAAATGTACCTGTAGATTGCATGTAATATATATACAATATATACAGCATTTTTAGAATTCATCATGACCGACATGAAGAGGAAGGTTCACAAAAAAATAGAAATAAATAAAAAATACTCACCTTCCCCTCGACTGTGTGAATGAACTTCTTGCCCAATAGCAGAGCAGCCAATGCTTCATACACCTCAGGCAGGTAAAAATGTCTTTTTAGCATCCCATGCAGGACATCAAAGCCTGGACACGTGGTGCTGATGCACTCATAAGACCAGCAATGAGCTCGAAGGTTGTCTGGGAAAGTGATAAATCGAAATAATTTGATAATCAAAAAAAACTTTAGAATACTGACTTACATCTGCAATAAATCTGTATTTTCATACTATAGTAAAAAATTGCTCAAGCTAACATTACAATAAGTTTCCAATAAAAAAGCACAGGTCAAAATGTAATCAGTTCCTAAATTCACTGTTAAAAATGTTAAAACTATGTGTACCCATGACAGTAAAAGGCTCATCCATTCTGTCTATAAATGTTACAGGGAGCACCCCCTCTCTGAAGCTGGTCTGCATGCTGGGGCTTGACAGGAAGTGTGTAAGCAGGACAAGACCCAGTTTCAAGGTCAAGGGATGAAGGTGGGGCTGAAGGAAGAGCAGGAACCAGTCATTGCCCAGGACATTGAACATGGCCTTCTGCTGACTAGTGAAGGATCAGAATACAAAGCATTATGTCAGTTCATGTTTCTGCATTGACATATTAAAGCATGAAATGCTGTGGAAATATGATATTGTTCTACATCTGTTTTAAAGATCATTGATGCTACTTACTCTTTTATAGGAGGGCTGTCTGAGCTGAGGGTGTCACAAAGACAGATTAACAACTGGTTGCGGATCCAGATGAGGTTAGCTGGATCAGAACTCTCAGCTGCAGCAGAATGACGACATGTCTAAGTCAGTGCTGGTAGAATCTTGTATCCCTGTGATGTAATACATACTAAATACAGCATTGTATGTGTGGTTGTGTGTTCTACGATGTACCTGGTATCTCAAATGAAAGATTGCTGTTACATATGTTGTTGCCTTCATTCGAGGTACTAGGGAAAGGGAGTGTGTAGACCAAGAACAGCCCAAGTCTGACCAAACACAAGGGACATATTTTTAACACAATGATAAAGCCTGAACTAAGCTGATTTTAAAATTTTTAATATGTCAGACAGACAGTACCTGCTGATGTTTTGAGGGGTGAAATGAGCTTTTAGAAGGGATGTGATGACATCAGAAATGGCCTTAACCTTTTTAAAGGTTATGGGAAGATCAGAAAGCTTGAATAGAAGCTTTGGTAGAAGGACAGTGTGCAGGACTTCTGCATACCCATCATCATTGCTAAGGGTAACAGAGGAACCATATCGATCATAAACTGTTTGTGAAGAAGACTCTAGTAATTCATTTATATGCACTCATGTTCTTTTCTTCTCTGATTTTTTTCTGTTAAACAGCCCAATGACTATTTCAGTTACAAAGTTCTGCAATATTGACAGGACACTGTAGCTATCACAAGCTAAAATGTTAGATAAATAACTTCATCAACAATAAGGTGAATTAAAATTTACAGCACAGTCTTGTTTGGACCACTGCAGATAAATTGAGAGTATTACCTTGAGAAATTCAGGATTTCGCAAAAGTTCATCAGGACTGACAGATCCAGATTATCTGATGTTTTCTGCCACACCTGAAAAAACATGACAATCATGATGGAGCAACAAACCTCAGCAATGAGCTACGAGAAAACAGACACCATTTTAAGAGGCATTAAATAAAAAGAACTGCACTTATAGAAAGTTCCTTGAAGACAACCTCTCATCCAAGAGGTTTCTTCAGTTCAGAACTTGATAAGCATGACCTAGATGAACGAGAACCTTCACGGAAAGGTACCATCTTCTTTAAAACCACGCAAAAAAAAGCAGTTTCCAACCAATTAAAATTCTTACCAAAATAATTCATCAGAGATAATGGGTGTGACTCTATTTTGCTTTACCAGTAATTTCTGTTTTGGGTTCCTGTATGCAACTACTTTGTCAGATTTCAAGTAAATCTGAAAAATTCATAAAAAATAAATGAAATAATATAATAATAATACATTTTATTTAAAGGTGCCTTTCTTGACACTCAAGGACACTGTACAGAATTACACAAATATGCTTTATTGGCACTTGGAGCTTCTTTTTCATTGAGAAATTCACCAACTGAAGTGTTTCTTGTCCCTCCATGTCAAGAAATACGGTGTTTTGAGAGATCTTTTGCAAAAACAGACAGACAAACATGACCTGCCCATCTCCAAAGTTAATTAAAAAATGCTCCGAAAAAACTGGAAAGGACCCATTCCCAGTATCTCCTAAAAAGAGTCGAGTATTTACCTCCAGGTCACATAGCAAGGCCTGGAAAGCAGGTATATTCTGTTGGCAACCAGTCCCAGAGATCACATCCACTGAACTCGAGAGATGAGTAACCAGCTGAAAGGTTCTGTGGCTGATCAGACTGCTCTTCATCTTCAGCAGGAAAGCTAGCAGCTTTAAGTAGAGAGCAGGTCACAGCAGTAAGAGAGTAAATATTTCTGGAACATAACGTTCAGCTTCTCATCGCTGTCTGACAGACCTTATATCCATTGATGTGGTTCATTTCTTGCTGCATGGCAGGGTTGGTCTCCAGCACACAGAAAAGTACTTTTACAGCTGCATACAGGGAACTGTCGTCTTGTGCCATTGCAACTAGACTGAGGGCGACTGCAGGCCCACCAATGTACAGGAAAGCTTTAGAGGCATGTCTGGGAGTGAATGTACGCACACCTAGAAAGGAGAGCCAACACACTCATCAAATGTGTCTAAGAATCAACAAAAATGTACCGTAAGGACTGTAACATAATATGAAATCTACCATAATGTCCAACTAGTGCTGCTCCGATGGTGCGAGCTGTGCCACTTAGGTGCTGACTGATGTTTCGAGCCAGAAACACAGGAGTGGACTGATCCCGAGAAGTTATCCCCATCTGCAAAAGACAGACAATGATTGATAATCTGTATCCAAACAAACACTGAGCTTCATCCTGAACTCACCTTACCTCTTTAGCAATCAGCCTGCAGTCCACCTCATTGTAATCCTCTCTGATTTGTGCGACAGTTGTTGAAGTGAAAATTGCTGGGTTGATGCCGAATGAGATCCTCTCCTCCTGAACCAGTCTTACAGGGAGAGCGTCAGGATCTGGATCAACAACAGTGAGGCAAAACCAAGCAGATACATTTAAAATGGTCATTGTGTTGTGTCACCATGAATATCTGAGAAAATATTGTGTCAATATATTAAATTGAAAATCTAAAGCAATTACTGGCCTGGTAGATAATAAAGATAAATTGTTAAAATAAACCGCATTTTCTGATTATTAATATGCTTAAAACAAAACATTGAACAATCAAAAGTTATTCCCATCACATTTAAAACCAATGTCATGACATTATCTGATCATATTTCCAATAAACCACTGCATAATGCATTAACTGATTGAGTCATGTGCTCTAATCCACTTGTTTGAAGTAAACAAAATACCTAGTGTGCATGCCTACTTTTTTTTTTTTTTTTCCAAATTGCGCAACTGCTTGTGACTCACCTGTGCAGTGCAGAGCCAGGAAGTTGCCAACATAAGCAGTGCCTTGTGTGTATATCACGCCCACAGCCTCAGGGCTTAGAGGCTCTTCAAACAGGTAAGTCGGACCCACTCGCCAGACTAGAGCAGCACGATGCTTCCAGAGAGCTGGTGTTCCTATCAGTCCGTACACATCAATCACAGCTGTGGGGTCCATGGAGACATTGTCTCCAGGGAATGGCTGAACATACCTCATCTGACAGAAAAAGCAAGAGCAGTGATGAATAAATACATGAGTGCAACATCAAACCAAGAATAAGTTCAGACAACAGTCTCCTGTAATACTTTTCCTGTCCCAACTGCCTTGCCATTGATGTAGGCTGAGGCTAGACAGCTCTTCTTCAAGTCTTTGGCTATGACCACAACCAAATGGTGCCATTGACCTGGGACCAGCACGCTGGAGCAGCGGAACCTCAGAGATGTAGGCAATGGAGTCGGAGTGCAAACTTCTGGCTCCAGCATATCTGTCAAAAAGACATAAAAGACAACATTCAGTGAGTCTCTGCTGTATGAAAGGACAATGTGCATTCCCAGGTTTAACTCTAGATAACAAAAAGCTGACTTTCGTGAACCTTTGAAAAGAAGCTTGAAAGATATTTAAAAAACACTTTTGTTTCCTTGGGATTCTTACCTGAGTATGTGAATGCTTCCTCCTCCATAGAGATGATCAAACAGCCATCACAAGATGAAAATGCAATAGACATGCAGACGTAATGTTGTTCATTCCGGGACATGTGGCGAACCACCGACAGTAAACGGATTGGGTGGGAATCACAGGCCGAGCTGAACCTGATGATCTGGAACCAGCATGAAAATGAGAGACCTGCTGCAGGGGGGAAACCCCGGCAGTCTGAAAGAAGAGAGAAAAATAAGATGCTCTATTCAGACTTCTTCATATCAGAGAACGTTTAAACTCATTGCTTACCTCCTCCAATTCCACCTGTTGAGATCGAATCTGAAGTAACTCCTTTCACTGTAGCCAGAGAGGGAAGGAAGAGACAGCTGCAAAGAAATAAATAATAAATGAGTAATTACATTAAATTTCAATTACGTACCATAGTGTTTCATGCATAGACCAGGAGCATCAAACATATTTTTATCTAGTCTAGCCTATTACTGCAGGACACCCAGTTATACAGTTATACGGAGACTTACCCATATCCACTCTCACTCATGTCAAACTCTACAAACGCAGGGGAGGCAGAGATTCTGTAAGGTCTGATTGTGCGTGGTGATGTCATGGATACCAGACTAACAATCTGGTGGCCTGGGACTGCAGAACCAACAGAAGATTCACTGCAAGCTGTGGACTGTAATAAGCTGAAGGTCCGCTTTAGGGTCTTTACTGGAGATCCTGAGAAGACATCTCCGGTTGTGCTGAGGCCTGGTTTAGGTAACACAACCAAAATCAGAGTTACTGTACTTGATTAATGTGTGTATGTTTGTGTGTGTTTGTGTGTGTGTGTGTGTGTGTGTGTGTGTGTGTGTGTGTGTGTGTGTGTGTGTGTGTGTGTGTGTGTGTGTGTGTGAGCGTGCGTGCGTGTTTGAAAAGCCAACTTAAAACTCAAGACGATCAAATGTCACATGTGAAGAGGAGGCATGACAGAAAGCTATATAAATGATAATAAAAGAACAATGTACCATTTTTGAGAAATGGATGACAGTTTGGTTGCTTGGCCATCTTGTGAGTCAAGCACATGAGAGGATGCCCCAAACACAAGAACTTTCTGAAGACGGAAAGTAGAACACACACCTCACATACTGTATTGTAGCATAAAAATCAATTTGTAAGTCTACAAATCTTTGAACCGAACAGAAATATTTACATCTGAACATCATACACTGTGTTTCACCTGAGCTCTGCATGCGTTATGGCCTGGGAGGAGAGCTTCTCCAAGATACGCGTAACAGGCAAGTGTAATGGATGATTCACAGCCATCAGCATACTCTGACAGTGGGTCAAAAGTGTGGAGATCAGCCCTGCCTTGCACAACACATGCCGGTTTTGCTCAGGTTTAACCATGGCCTGGATGTGGTGCACCAGTGACAACTGGATCTCCATGGAGAGCTGGGAATCAGGGAAAGAAATTGTGAATTATTTCTAATTATTGTGCATTACATGGCTGTACGTATGAGTGACTGTAATCTCATTCTAGAGAGGTACCTGTGTGTCTTCGGGACTAAATACTGAAGGAAGAAGACTAATCATAACTCTGACTGCTCCTGGATGAAGAATAATATTACTGCAGCTGAACAAACTGTAAGAAAGGGGAAAAATGATACAGCTCGCATTCACACCCCCTTCATTGGTACTAATTTGATATGAATGCATGCATAAAATTCATCTTCAAAGAGCATGGAGGATTTTTCAACCCTTTCAAACTGGTTAGAAATATCCACCTGCACTGAAACTCTGACGACACTGTAGAAATGCTGGCTCCTTTGTTTCCAGGTCTTCCTTGTTCATCCTCCATGGAATGCAGGTCTGATCCCAAGTGGACAATGGGTGATGCTGAAGACACTCCTTCAGGCACAACTAGTCCATTTAGTGTCTCTTTATCTCTGTCACACCTGTCATCATACTTTAGACCAACAAATAAGTCTGAAGGAGAGTAGGTCCCAGTGGCAAACTGGTCAAGATAGAACAGCAACTTAATACATGTCCTAAGACTGACAGGCAGACTGGGCTGTGGGGTGATGGAAGCAGAGGGGTGAGCTTCTGCCAACTCAATAAATTGGTAAAAGCTCTTTCTGGGAGACTGGTTGCTCTTGTCTTCATCAAAGTTCTCGTCCTGAGGTGTTTCAGTGTGGAAGCAACCAAGTGGAAGTAAAGCTTCCCCGAGCTTTTCATAAAAACCTCCAGTCTCAAAATGGTGAGCATTTACTGAGTGAAGTTGCACAGCCAAGGCCAGAATGTGAAGGCAGAGGAAAAGGAGGTCCAGAAGTGGTTTATGACCCACAGACTCCCACACTGCTCCCTGGGGAGGATCAGACAGCGCTCCTTCCATTTCGATCACCAGAGACAGCAGTCCGGTGAAGCCTCCAGCTCTCCGAAAGGCATCCCAGCTGTTTGGGCTCTCCAGTACCCTCAGCACAGACTGAAAGAGAGGAAGGAAGAGTCAGACATGTGAAATTAAATCATCAAACCCAACCTTAAGTGACGATGGTCCAAAAATACTATGCCGTACTTTAAGGAGAATGTATTGAGATAGAAACTCGGCTCCGCTCACAGGCACAGCTTTCAAAAGTGTCACCCCAGTCAATTAAAAGTAAATGGCATGAAAAATAAATGAAACATATAGATATGTCATAAATCATTTTTGGTAACTAGTTTTTGGAGGTGAACAAAATCACATTAGCTTTATTCGATTCAGAGACCTAATCCATCAGGCAGGTAATGTATTAGGCTGAACGCAGAGGGAAATGTGATTAACTGAAACTGGAGTAATCACAATGGCTCTTCACACTTGCCAATCCAGGTCGTACCCAATCTGATTGCCACCTGCTTTAACTGCATTAGCAAAAGACACACACACACGCACACACACACACACACACACACAAAAGTACCAGCACACATGCACAATCTCACACGCGATACACACAATGTCTGCAAATAAGTGTTCCTCTCACTACCATCTATAAAAACGGACACACAGTGGGTGTAACACAGTTAAACATAATAAGATTTCTGTCCCTTTCTCTGATCTGATAGAGGTGGTAATCTTATGTGAGCCACAGCACAATGCTGATAGCTTAATCAAATCAGTCATGAGTTTACAGATTAACCTGTTTTAGCAAATCAATCTACATTTGTCTATAATGTAACCAGTGTCCCACACACTGAGAAAAAAAAATCACTATTTTATAATGTTTTAATTTCATTACAATTTGTCATAATTTGATGTAGGGTGGAAACTTCATCTGCACTTTAGCTTATTGTATATCTCCAGTGACGTGCAGTGAGGTTCATGGCTGGTGAGGCATTGACTTCATCATAATCAGATGAAGATGCTTATAAACATACTAACCTACAGTGTAGCTTATTCACCATTTAAAAAGCAACAGTGAGGAGGTCATTAATAAAGTCTCATGGCAGAATAACTTACACATACAAACTGTAACACACAAATAAGACATTTGATTAAAAAGATTATTATGTTGTTACTTACACGTTTTTTTATGTTATGTTTAATTATAAAGTCCCTCTGAACAAAAGCATCGTAAAAATTTTGAGTTAAGATATGTAATCCTCTATTTTATAGTCAGACAAGGCGAGCGGAAAACCAATGAATGGCTGCACTTGACTCGCTGACAATAGATTGTAGTTTACTGTCACATCTACGGCCGAGGATTAAGAACCCTCAGCCGAATCCCTGGGATCACCAGCACCCCCTACCATGAGGCACGAGAACTGCGTGCCTCACTGTGTGCCACTCAACTCATGAAAAACGTTTCACACATGCAGTTGTTGACAAAAAAATACTGTACATTACATACATTAGCTAAATTAAGGAAATTTAGTTCAAATAGCAAACGTATTTGAACATTTTAATAGCGACTTACATAGAGATAGCATTACGGTCTCACTGTATAGCATACCAGCACGGCTAGTTGAGTCATTGTGCAAAGCATGGCTGGTGTCTCACCGCAGGTCTCTTTTCAGTATTTCAGCAGTAAATGTGAAAATTCAGGGATTATGAGTACAAATAATGTAAATTTGTGACGTTAAATGAAAAATAACTATATAATACACATCACTGGATAAATATATAACCATTTGATGTATTTATTCCATTTTCCTTTTTTTTTTTTTTTTCTGATGGCAGGTGAGGCCGTCCCCTGACCGCACGTCACTGCATATCTCAGTATTTCTGTATGTGTTGCTCCATGTAGCTTGTACACTAAGTACCTGCAGAAGGTCCCGCTTCAGCTCAACCTCCTGTTGCGTAGACGAGCAGAGGGCTCCGATGGCTGTGCTCATGAACTCCTCAGGGTTAATCTCAGCCAGATGCTCTAAGATCCTCAGAGTGGGACCACGATACTGATCCTCATCCAAGAAGATCTTTATATAAGGTACCATACCAAGGTCTCGCACTGAAACTGGAGCACACATTTAGAGATTAAGTGTGTAACAGGAGTTTCTCGTCAAGGCATAAATTTCAGATATGAAAAAGGATCACAAACTGTGAAATAGAAAGGAATTGAGTTTTCTATTAAAATGTACATTACAAGGGATGCATGAGAATACCTGTGTTTTTGATTGAACGAAAAGTAAAGGTTGAAACAAGTTGAAGCATACAGACACTGAGCAATTTTTCACTGTCCTCCACACATGGCAGCTCTGGATCTAAAGAGTACAAGAACTTTAGTTACAAATTACAGAAAAAAAATAGAGGAAGACCAAGACTGAATTTGAACGACTGAGGTCCATTTTTACTTCAACTAAAGAACGACTGCTTATTGCTCAGTTCAATACAGTGATGTAGTTTTGTCAAACGATCTCCTCATTTCTCTTAGTAGCTCTTTAATCACAAATCCTTCAGTGGCTGAAGAAAAAACAAAATCAGTGAGTACTTGTTTGAGACGAAGACACAACTCCAGTCTTCCTGAGGATCTTTGCTCTCCTCCGAAGTTCAAAGAGTAGCATCTCCAGCAGACCCCTGTCACTGAGAACTTCAGTAAGCATGCCGCTGCACGCTGTCATCCTGGAGGAGAAGAGACGGCTGTCACTTGTGGTGTTGACCATTCATTTTTTTTAAAACTGCAACTTGATATGATATGATATGGTGCTATACGATATTTCGAATGGTAATGGGCAAAAGGCAGGGTGTACCCGAATGAGACACCTGCTCATCGCACAGCCACAGGAATAACAAACACTCACGCTCACACCTACGGACAAATTTGGAGTGATCAATTCACCTAAGCCGCGTGTTTATAAAGGTGGGAGGAAGCCGGAGAACCTGGAGAGGATCCACGCAGAATTGCAGAGAACATACAGACTCCACACAGAAGGGACTCGAACCCGGAACCTTCTTAATGTAAGGCAATTATATTATATTATATGATGTTATGTTATTTTATGTTATGTTATGTTATGTTATTTTATATTATATTATTGTATATTATTATATTAATATATTATGTACATAATATGATATTGATTTGTTCAAATTAGCCTTTATGCTTATATTAGGATGTAACACTTGAACAAATTCTCACATTATGCTAGCAGCTAGCTCACCTATGAAAACACTCCAGAACTGCCAGTAGATACTCTACTCGTGCCGTTCCCCCAGCCAGTTTCCCTGCCCAGTGCTGTTTCAACACAGCCAGAAGTGCATTCAAGGCCTCGTGAGGGATGTAGTTAAACTTAAATACCACCTGTAGGAAATCAGATATTTAGTCAGGCCCTATGGCATTGCTGTATCGGAGAAAAATTGTGAAAAACATTTTGCGCAAGTTGTGTTACAAGTCACAAGTCATACCATCTCCAGCAGTGAAAAGAAAAGTCTTTGTACAGGTACTGGTTTACACCATATACAGGCAGCCAGCTGGGCCATAGACTGGGCCCTCCACTCCAGAAGGAAGAAATTAGCTGTATCTCGCTCCCAAAGTGCCTGCAGAGTTTGAAGAAGTTGGCAGCACAGTGTGGAGTCCTCAGAGTGCAACAAGCAGGCTTGAAGCAGGTGGAAAGCAGGCAGATTCTTCACAGCGGACCCTAGCAAAAACAGTAGAATAGGAGGTGAGTCAAAAAGTCATTTAACTTGTCAATGAAAGCTTTAGGTCCTAAACATAAGTCCTATTGAACAGAATGTTCGTCAAATTTTGCTTTGGTGGGATCAGACAGTCAACTTCTTCGAACAGGAAAACCAACAAATTAAAAGTAAGCTGAAACACAAAGCCCAAGTTGAGCCCCTAATAAGGTATGTAGAGCTTATGAAACCCAAAGAGACCCAAATGATGAGATGTAGAGATCATACAGTTAAGTGTCTGCTGCAACAGTTAAAATGATATCTGGACAATGTCACATATTCTCACAACAATTCTCTGGTCTCGTCTTAACTTCTATCGAGGATATCCCCATCCATTGCTCAGTAGCCCCTTGAATAAATGAATGAATGAATGAATGAATGAATGAATGAATGAATGAATGAATGAATGAATAAGTGTGTGTGTGTGTGTGTGTGTGTGTGTGTGTGTGTGTGTGTGTGTGTGTGTGTGTGTGTGTGTGTGTGTGTGTGTGTGTGTGTGTGTGTGTTTGTGTTTCTTCTACAGTTACACATACAGAGACAGACTGAAAAACAAAGGGAACAACCTGCATGAAGGCAAGAGGACGAGAAGCGTAATCTGCCTTGATAAAGTATCTTGGCTACACTGTCAAAATATTAAGAGGAGGTCTTAGATTAGAGAGCTCAAACACACTCATGGTTGTTGTGAATAAATATACACCTGCTTAGTAATAGGATTCATTTTCACACTTAGTCAAAATCACATCAGAGCTAAATAAGATCAGCGCATAAGTCTGCCTGGTCCCTCCGTTGGAAAGAGATCTGCTCCTTGATGTGATGGATTGGTGCTGCGTGTGTGTGTCTGTGTGTATGTATGAAGGTACGATATGTTTATTATGAACACTATTTATGAGTGTTGGATGGAGATGTGTGTGTGTATCTATGATAGATGGCTGGTTGCTGTAGGCCAGTGGTGAATGGATGTGGGGCATCCTAACAGAGTTAGAGGGAAGCCTCCACTTCATCATCACAGACATAATCACCTCAGCTTCCTGTTAACCTGAGGGGTGTTGTGCATCGCAGCAGGGTAGTGGTGGAGCTACAGGGAGTCAGAGTGTGTGGGAAATCAGGGAAAGGGAGTGATGGAGTTTGGGTGGGTATATAAAAGAGCAAAAACGTCAAGGCTGCTGAACTGTGTGGTCACATGGGGGAAAGAAATTCTCATCCCTAATCTTGTCTTTGCTGGGCTAATGCATTTGGTGTTAATTAGACAGTTTGGCATGTGATTTTGGAATGGATGACTCAAGAGTTTATCCTTATTTTACAACTGATAATTACGGTTATAGAGTAGAACTCATGGCAAAGACTTGACCTACCTTTGGTGAGAGGTGGGTCAAATCTAAAGGCTGGAGGTTGAGGATTGGAGACGCAAAGAATCACTTTCAGCTCAGTTTTTCCAAGAAGGGTGAAAGATGCAATAAGAGCCAGCAACTCCTCCACAGGCTGGAATTGATCCGCAGATACACCTTTCTCACAGCTTAGGATTGTTGGATAAGAGACAAAAGGAAGTTAAATACAAAGCAGGGAGAAATAAAAAAGTTTATTATTTATACTATTACTAGTACTGCGTCTTTTCAAGGGGCTGCATCTTTAGACTGATATTTCCTCTTAATTTTTAAGAAGGGCCTGTTTACTATTGTCATGAGACAAATCTATATTCTATAATAACTCCTGGTCCTGAAATGTGTTCATGTCCTTCATCTCACCGTTTCAGGATGTTCTCAAGGACCTTGTAGCCATTGTTGGTGTCAAACTCTATGAAGAGGGCAGGGTTGAAGGTGTAGGTGTCCCTAATGAAGCTGAACACGGCCACAGCCACTTCAGCCAGCAGAGGTCCTGACACGTCATCACTGATGTGCAACAGGTTCTGGATACAGAGTCGGACACAGTTTTTACCTACCGAGGCAAAAGGAACAGTTCTTTGTTATTGAGGCAATTCTAGGTCAGAGATTTACAATACTGTACGTAAACATAACACCCTCTGCACAATCAGTGTGACGGACTTAAAGGTAGAATAAACTATTTACATCCACTCAGGTTTGGTAAGCTGCTGTAAGTTGACCAGGTTTCAAAGATCTCTAGAATCATGTGAGAATAATATCCTGCTGCGAAAAGCAGTCGAAGGGCACCAAGATTTGTCAAACTAAGTGAATCATCTGAGCTGATGTCATGTGACGTGTTGCAGTATGTCTCCATGATGTGGTCATGTGTCTCTCAGCTCATTCTACAAATAAAAATATCCGTCTGCAAGGATGACATTCCTTATAAAATGTAATTATTCGTTTCCCAGAACCATTTATTTCATTTATGCATGTGCTCTGAGGAACCGATGGAGAACATTCTTGTGTAACTAAGAAATAAATAACTGCTTATAAAGGAAGAGAAATGTTACTTCCTACAGTTGTGAGTTTTATTACCTAGCAAGCTTGGGACAGTGTTGCCGGTTGCTGCCGATGAGACTGCCTTAAGTAGACGGGAGGCCTGATGCCTCCAGGAAGCACTGGTCTGATCCCACAGTGATGTGAGGCCGATGATAAGACACCGCAGTTCCTCGGTTTCTACCAGTATTTCCACATTAGCTGGGAGCCTACAGAGTTGAAGAAGAACCTGAAAAAGAGAAGAGATGAAACGTACATACAAATGTACAACGTACATATAAAATGAGGTTTAATTTCCTCAACTGACATTTGTTAAGGGCTCCTGAATGGTCTCTTCTCTGGCCATGTTCTCCTTTAGAGCTGGAAGGCACACCAGCAGGTAAAGACATTTCACCAGAGCAACAGGGAGCTCTGGGCTTATGCAGGATAAAACCTCCTACACAAACACACACACGCATTTTTTTTTTATTTACAATGTATGAACTTTCTTAGTTTGGTTAAGGGTGATGCATTGTAAAGATATTAGTGACATTTATAAAAAATAGTTAAGTTTTCAATTAAAAAAATATTTATCACCCACTGAGCTGTCATCTGTCAGCAGCACAAGAGACTTCAGCAATAGCCACCCTGGACTGTCTCTCGTCTTACAGTGTATGTCCCTCAGATCTTGTCTGTGGAAGAACTGCACCACTTCCTCACGAGCCTTCTCTGAATTCAAAGAGCAAATGTGTGTCACATAGAAAGGCTACAAGACTGCCTATATTCCAGAAACACTGTCACATTATCACATAAAGCAGAAAATACAAATACAAACATATACAGTATATTCATCAAGTACAGAGCAGCATGCAGATCTAAAAAGGTTTATACCAGAATGCGGGTTTTTTTCTTCCATGTTTTTGTACCGCTCAAGTGCAAAAATTCCTGAGAAGATATTTTCACAGCAGTGTGAACTTAAAAAAAGCTCTGCAAAAGGCACACTTTTTTTTAAAAGAAAACTTTATTTAAAAAGTATCAAATAATCATAACATGCATCATTTTGTGAAACTTGAACCAAGCATCTGGTTATCAAAAAAGGAAGAAAAAAATGATTAAAAATTTCTGTTTAACAGAAGTTCCAAAAACATGACATTCGAGACAATATAATCGACAGAACAGAAAACATCAACACAAACAATGAAAAACGGGGAAGCAAACAGATGAACTCAAGAGTTCCTCTGCTTGTAATTTAATGCACTATTTCTCTTCATGTAAGAAGTTGTTTGTACCTGCAGGCCTTTCTTCCAGTCGACTGTGGATGTTATAGATGATGGTGTCAGCAGCAAGAGCTGCGAGTCGCTTTCCATTCAAACCATCAAGCCTGCTGCCATCCTCACAGACCTGAGATCAGGAATAAGATTGTAAAAATAGTGAAGAGCAAAAAGATGACTTCACCTTTTATTTCAATATTAACAGAATTTTTAACAATAGGATGTATTTGGCTGCTTACTGCAAAAAGCAATTTAGCATGAAAATGTGAATGTTATTATAAAATGAATTTCTGTCTTTCAGAAAAATTACTGCATGCCCTTTACTGACATACTTGAAGGTTACTTGTCTATTGTAGTCAGTGCATTATGAAACACAGTCGCCATATTATAACTGGATTACTACTGCTTTGGCTAATGCACTACACTACACATAATAGACGGCAAGCATTGTGCATGCCCCTTTCAGTGCCATAAGAGGATATTGCATGCACTGAGTTTGCTGTTCCTACATGATCCCCCATGTAATGGTCAAATTTCTGGACAAGAAGCTTACAGATACACACATTCAAAACCACACACAACCCAATGGTGATTATGCATTCAGCCGTAAACCCAATTTATGGTGTTAAACACACATATGTATGTATCAGCTGTGGTGGATTTTTTTCTTTAAGTAGAATTATTTCTCATTCACAATAAGACATTATTTTCCAATTAACCAAAGTGGGACCAGAAGCTGTGGAGCCAAATTACGTTAAAATTTCATACGACAGGGCCGTAACATAGATTAACACAGAGACCATATGCAAATTCATTTAAAGCATGCTGATGCAATCAACTGAGCACCTCATGTTGATTCAGTCATTCATTCAAGTGGTCTGGCATATTATTGGAAGATGACTCGTGCTGAGAAATCCATTTCACATTTTCAAAGAGGTATTAATTCAATCAGTGACTGATTTAAATTCTCTTTCTTAGATCCTGTAATTATTCTCAAAACTGATTGTTTTCATAACTCATTACGTTGACTGAAAATTCTAGAAATCATGAATGGATAAACAATGAGCCCTCAATGGACGTGTTATTGCCTGGGTACCTGGATGTAAACAGACAGGACTTCGATGAGATGCTCCTCTTTTTGTTCTGCAGGAACATGGTCACTTTTGTTGTCGGGGCTGGAGGACATATGAATTCCCAGCACCTGCAGTCGTTCTGTTAGTTTTTCTGGGAGTTGGGTGGTCCTAGAAGAGTCCTCCACTTCATCCAGTTTCACCTCCTCAGAGACAGACAACTCCCCTGAAGCACTCAGCTCTCCAGTTTCTTTATTGATTCTTTCCACTTTCATCGTCTGGTCAGGGAAAAGAGCAAAGTGAAAAATGCTCAGGCTGTTACGTCTTTTTTTAATCTACTCTGAGTTTTTCTAGAATTGCAATATACATGAATATAAAGCATATTAATTAATTTTTCTTTGTCTCGCTCAGCTCCTCAGAGAAATATGTCCAAAACATGGACATATTTCATAGTGGTCTGTCCTTCTTGCAAGCAGAAGGACAGACCACTAAGCAGTCATGTGTTGCTATAACTTATTGGTTATCGGTTTGTGTGACAAATCCTCATGGCACACAATGTCCAGAAATTTAAAGCATGTAATTTCAGTAAGTGTTGAAACATTTCAATTCACATCTCGATCACCAGATTTACTGCTTCTTATTTTTTATATTACTTGGTTGACATCTCTTTTTTCCATTGTGAAATTTTATGGTAACCACTAATTGCACCACAATTTAAAAATACCAAATAGTCTTGTCAATAACAGCGGGAAAAAAATTGATATAAGGGGCACAATTTCTACACGTACCGCTGCAAATTGGGGTGTTTCGTTCTTTTAAACCCAAAAATGTTCTGACACAAATGTTCTGACTGAGCTTGTGACACAACTCTTTTACAGTTTGAAATCCTTCACACAGGAAATTGGTAAAATCACCCAACACTACTGTGTCACACCAGCTGTTGATGGTGAGTCCTACAAGAAGCAATGCTAATGTATGACTAAGGCTTGACTGGAGAATTCTTTCCTTATTACAGTGATATTATTTTGGTCACTCTTTATTAAGACACATAACATCATGACAGCTGACATGGAAAAACAGTGGGGTTTAAGCAAATAGGAAGGAAGTTCATATCCATTTTATACTAATAAATACTGATGGCGATGTTTTCTTATGTAAGCCTGTCTGTGTTATCTGTTGTGAAATGAAAAACACAGCACATACCAATATCCAATCCTACAGTGGCATAAATTCAAATATGTCGAAGAGAAAAATGCCCACATGATCACAGGAACACTTCTGCCTACTTCAAAATCCCCTTTACAAGAAAATCAGTCATGCAGCACCCGGTTAAGTTCTTGTACTTCTTACCTGTTCTTGTGTTAGAGCCATCTGTGTATTTCCCTGCTCTAAGGGGACGCTGTCGTCTGTGTTGTTTTGTTCAAACTGACTGGTTTGTCTGATCCCATGTCAGGAAGAAGACAAGCAGAGACCTGCTAAGACCTGACGAGTGACTACGGCACAGACCCTGCTGTAAGACTGGCAGCCAGTAACTAATCTGCAGAGTGTAGGCTGAGCTTTGAACAAAGCAGAGCAACTCAAATCAGCTGACCCAGGTCATGTGTCCCATTTCCGTACAGAAGCAGAAGTGAGAATAACTGTTGTTTGACTGGTTGCATTGGGCCCTCCCTCTCCAGGCCAAAGAACAATGTTTGGATGAAGAGGTGTCATCTAAAGCTGGCATGATAGAAATCAATTTGACAGGTTCCCATTATCTAACACAGACATGACCAAACCCTAGACTTACAGGTTTGTGTGGGAATTGAAGGCTCTGATTGACAGGTGAAATACAATAAAACAAATGGCATTTCATGCGCTTCTCTGCTGATAACAGCAGGAGAGGCAATTCTATTTTTTGTCTGACAGCAATTTAATGACTAGAACAATACTTTATCGGGACAATAATGCCCTCAACAGATGTTAATGTTGTCTTGCTTGTGTTTTTCTCGCATGTGGCTTGAGTACTGGGCGTTAAATAATAATAATACCTGTGGTTCGAATGATTTCTGAGTGTGGCTGCACTGATTGAGAAATTGCACGTGTTTGATGACGTCGTTGAAACAAGGTTAGTTCCACACCGCCATCTAGTGGGGTCCGATGGTAACGGACGACGGGAAATTGATTACAGATACTGTACGTATTACCAAAACAGGCAGTAATTAGAATTTCAAACGAAAGTCATACCTCTGCCAAGACCCAGCAGCCTCTCTTAATGATATTACACATATCCAGACATTAAAATCGCATGTTGACCACATTAATGGTTGACTCCTGAGTCGTGTTGAAGTCATAGGGTAAAAAAAGAGAATGGATCCATGCGTTTATTTGGAGTCGTTCCAAAATCAAAAATCTTTTTTTTTTCCACATGCCTCAATTTTTCATCAAATATAATGATAATGCATCAATATCTGTATGCGTATTTGATAAAAAAAAAAAACATGCCGAAGAAGCACATGCGCAAACTTTCACACAATTGCATTATAATCTTTCTGGTAGTTTATATGCAATTGAGACAATATTCTGTAACAGTATAAGAAAATTAAATTTAAAAAAAAAATCAACAACATAGTAGTAATACTACTACATAGTAACGACTCCTACCGAGATTTATTGTCTTGATGGCTTCGTTTTGTTGTTTTCTGCTCCAACAGGACAATGAGTGTCTGGACTGAAAAGTGGAACCCATTCATAAAGATATTTTGCAATGTTTGCGAAATTATAACTTAATAATTGAAAAAAAAGTCATGAATTGTTCACCGTCATATACCCGGCACTCCGATCAGGTGCCATAAATATGTAATCATTTTATCCTGCCAAAAGACAAACACGCTGAACATTATGGAGAACGTTACCAAACGCCTGGTGGTGTGGAACGCTGACACAGAACCTCCATTTATCCAGAAGGAATCATGACACCCACATTTCTCTGTACATGTACCTGTCTCAACTCGGGTTCCGTGTTCTACCTCAGCGCTATCTCATCTATAGGGCCCGTGCGATTTGTTGACGGAAGTGACGACAGTGTCACGTGACTGCCTGCAGCGAACCAGACGCACAGGGCGTGGTCTCCCTCGATCCGTTGAACGCTATGGCTGAGCACCGTTACAAACGGTCTGCCGTCTCTTTTTGAGCCGTGACACCGTAGCGCCTCCGCAAACGAGCTGACTGCGGCTCCGTCTCGGTGTCTGTCGGTGGGAGCCGCTGCGGGGAATCCATCACGATGCATCCGATGCCCGTGTGCTCCGTAAGCGGGGGGGACATATTTGACTGTATACAAAGAGGAAATATCGAAGAGTGCATACATTTCCTTCAGAATGACCGGTCCGTCCTCAAAGAGAAAGGTAAGAACTGAGCCTTAATAAAATAAAATAAAAACATTTAAATCTGGTCAGTTTTACAGCATACACAGAACACTAAAGACAACTACTGCTGTATTCCTGTCTGAAATTGGGAACCCGGCTAGTGATGGTTTCCTTATTGCAGCCAAAAAAAAAACTGCGTTGAATATCAATGATGATGAATATTTTTACTAAGAGATCATTCCTGTTGCATCTTTGTCGTGTGTCTAATACATACACCTCCATGTCACATTCATCAGTAAGTATGACCAATGAGGTTTACTTATTTTCTAAAGGATCCATTTAAACTTTATCTCATATCAGTACATAATGAAGCGATTTTGTCACAGTAATAATAGGAAACAAGGTCTGGCTGCAGCTTTTCAATGAGATAATCTTCCATGTTTCTAGTTGGACAGATTCTGTAACAATGCAGCCCAAAGTCAAACTGTGTCAAAAGGAATTCTACCTGTCACTGGGGAGGTTTTTAGTCAACAGGCTGTCAGCCGCACATTTACAACTAGCTTTTGTTGGTCCACTCGGAGCCTGCACATCATTTTGAAGGTCTTCAGAAATTATGTGTTTGTCTTCATGAAATTATGTGTTTGTCTTCATCCAGGTTGGGGTGGTTTCACCCCGTTGCACTATGCTGCCCTCCACGGTAATCGGGCCCTGGTTGATCTCTTCTTGAGTAATGGAGCTGACCCTAACTTGACCTGTGATGCAGGTCAGACAGCCTTACATTTTGCCTGCAGGTGAGCAGTCAGTGTTAAGCAAACATGCTGATTTCTGATTGTGACAATGTCATACTGTAAGTGGAAAATTGTGCTTCTCTATTATGTAATTGACCTTTCATTGATAATTATTGATAATTGTGACTCTTGTCAGGCAGGGGAACATCTATATCATACACCAGATGATGCAGCATGGGGCTGATTTGCGCCTCATTGACCTGCAAGGAAAAACGTCACTGCATCATGCTGTCACCGGGGGTAACATGTGAGTGAAGGAAACAAAGAATCGCTAAGTTGAATGGGTTTTTTTTCCTATGGGACTACGCAGTTCCGTAGAAATATCTCATGCATGGACTTACTCTCAGTTACCTTTCCCAGTGTTGCAGTGCACTATTTGTGGGAGACAGGAATGTTTCGGTTCTCAGACACAGACATGTACCAAGTAACTCCACTTCACCTGGCTGCGTCCACAGGCAACACAGAGGTCGTCCGGTACTTACTCAGAGACCAGGTATATATTAGACTTCTATCTCTCCCCATCTTTGTCAACCACTAATCTAACAATTTATCCCAAAGTCTTAAAGCCTCATTAATATGTTTTTGATTGCAACTTTGTGTCAAATCAAAAAGATTTTAAAGTGTAAGTACAGTATTGCTGCTACGCACAGACAATTAACAGGAAACACTGTAATGAGACTTTAATAAACCTTTGACTGCCCTTATTCACCTGTGGATTATAGGTTAAGCATCACTTTAATCTACCACTGAGGAAAATAGCTTACATGATTTTGTACTTCTATACAAACCTCCTTCGAGTAAGTAAAAGTTGAACTAGACTGCTGGCGGGCGCATCAAACCAGCAAATGGGTCATCAGAGCCATATTTACTTGAGGTTTGTTACTGTAAAAATCCTTATGCTTGGCAGTATTCAGCGATCATTCTATGCTTAAATACTTTGGTGAAACGGGGCAGCAAATGATCATTTTTGCGGCTGCTTGTCAACCTCATGTTTGCGTCAGAGATGTGCTGTGGACGCAGTCGACCAGCAGGGGGCGACAGCGCTTCATGTCGCAGCAGAGAGGGGCGCAGTGGAGGTGTGCTGGACGCTGCTGCAGAAAGCAGGGTGCAGACTGCTCCACGAGAAGAATCACAGCGGCCTCAAACCACTGGACCTCAGCAAACAGGGGAAAACATTTAGGTGAATCTGTTAACTTTAGAAATGCCTGGTGCAAATGTCTGCTGGCAGGCCTCTTCGTGGATTGGTGACACCCTCACGACCTTTAAATATTCTGCTCTGCTGTTTATCTCCAGACATCAGCAGCTCACAAAGCTACTGAGTCGCTATATTAATGAGCCGATTCACCACAAGCCAAGAGAGTCTCATGGTAAATGTCACTGCATTGTTTCATTTAGTGATGAAAACAAGATGAAAATGTTGATGACAATAGCAGCACTGTAACTTTCAAAGTGTTGTTTGTGCATTCATGTCTGCATGTCTCCTGCTCTGTCTTTTCCAAACAGTTCTATACTACTGGACTCTGCTTTTTCCAACCCTGAGCGGAGCCACTATCCTGCTGATTGCAGCCATGTTAGGAGGTTACGGAGGGCTAACCTGCAGTGTGCTTTTCCCCTGGCTGGCCAGGAGCATCTTCACTCAGTTTCACCGCATGACCACATATCAAAGGTTTCACAAAAATAGAGTGAGGATGTCAACATGTTTCACTTTTGTTTCTAGTGGTATTAAGATAGCGTATCTTTCTTCCAGGTCACCCAATCCGATCTACTTGGGAACTCTCATGGCTGGATTGCTTCATTCCCTGCTCTGTTTCTATGGAAAAATAATGCCTGATATCCTTATTAAAGATGACACACATTAAGTGTCATGATTGTAGAAATTACTTGATAATCTAGTGATTGTTTTTTGTTGTTGTTTTTTCCTATGTTAGCCAGATGACACAAGGATCTCAGTTTTAGTCAAACTGTTTAGTTCTTATATGTAATTTTTTTTAAATTATTAATCATGCCTTGGATAATAGGGCAGTTTCAGATTTGAGTAACATTTTGATCAATCACGTTATGTTCTGAAGACAATACAGTAGTACCTTGAGATACGATTGACTTGACGAGTTTTTTGAAATGTGAGCCATCATTCTGTCCATATTTTTGTTTGAGATATAAGTGGAAAGCTGAGTTACGAGTTGTGCGTCAGGAAACCACCACTGAATCACCTGAGACCACATCTCGTTCTTTCCCCTTTTAGACTGTATATCATATATGTAAAATATATAAGTAATTACGCACAAGTAAAGTATGCATATCTGTTGGTTGATTAAAAGTTTTTTTTGCATTAATTTAAGTGCCTTTTTTGCAAGCCTGGAACAAATTAATATTATTTTATTTATTTTAAAGGGGGAATTTTGTTTGACATATGAATAATTTGAGTTAAAACTCAGTCACAGAATTGATCATACACACATCTCATGTTATCACTGTACCTGGATTATTTTTTATCACCTGGACAATGTTTTTCTAGCTGCCTTGCTTGTTCTAATATGCCAAGCAATGTAGACGAAAGCAACTGTGTGTGTTAAAATGACAGGCATTCATCCTTAATCGCTTGAAAGTGTGTGGCCAGCCAGTGCTCTGGTCCAGTTGTCGATGATCCACTTCGCTCTAGTCCTTGTTTTGTTCTGCAAGATTCTGACCCAGGATCCAGGGATGCTGGACAGAGCAGATGCAGATCCTCGGTTCTCCTACATTGCTGACCTGGTGGAGAACAACCAGAGTCCTCAGAGGTTCTGTCCCTACTGTGAGGTGAGATATTCACACAACTCTTGTTTGTCTTTATATCTAAATAAAGAAACAACCAATCCTTTCTTGATGTGAGAGTTACCATGAGTCTCTCCTTCAAAATGTTCTTCACATACCTCTGCTAAAATCTGTCAGCTGTTGCATTAGCTCTGTCTCAAATCAGGGGCTGCATCCTTAGAGGGATCTAGTTAAAGATCTAAGGCTGTCCCGTTCAAGGGCCCCTTCACATGCCTCCCACAAATGTGGCTATTCTTTCTCTAGACATTAAATTCCCGGAGTCATTTTGTAGCTGCAGTATTTACATTTTATTTCCAAAAACAGCCTCTACAGGATTAATGGACTGCCCTCAGTCTGAGTGAAATTAAATGATTTTTACAGTTTTTTACAATTAAATTTATTTACAATTGCTGGCTCTACTTTTATTCTATTCTCTGTTCTATTGATACTGTTTCCATTCCTACACCATTTTTAATTGCAGCATTATCACAACTGTTACTTTGACTACATCTGACTTTTGTATCACTGATACAACTAGTACTTCTACACCACAGATTTAACTATTGTGGCATTAAACTGTAAGTCCAGAACCATAATTTTACCATCACTAAATCAACTCCATCTATTAGGGTTACTGGAGGATTGGTTTGGGATTTCATGATGCGGAGGTAAAGAGCTTTTGAAATTCTTCACAGAACAGACAACCTCATTTAAGAGCTCTGAACGCAATGTGACCCGAAGGACATAGACTGTCCTTAGAAGGATGTAGCCCCTGAATGGAGACACAACAGCTCAGTCAATGATGTGACAATAAATGCGAGTAAAGGTGAAATAGATGACATTCATCATGACCAGATATCACACCGGAGAGCCAGGACCTTATACCGAAACCGATCTTGAGAGTCACATAGAACTGTGAAATGTTTTCCGAGTATATTTCCACATTCAACAGTTTTTTTGTTTAACAATAGTGTGAGCTCGCTTCATATCAGGTCACCATGTGGAATTGTGACTCTTTACTAGTCGGTTTTCATCTCATAGTGAAATTAAAACGTTCTGAAAAGCAGCAGTCAGAAATGCAGGTCGAAATGATTTGGAGTTTGGTCAATGGTAAAGTTTAACTCAGATTTTTATTTGTGTCTCTCATTCTAAGAAATGTATTAATTAGTGCTGATGTTTTGCTCTTCCTTGTCGTTGTATCTTCGACTACCTTTTAGCTGTTTCCACCCGATTACACCAAACACTGTAAGCTGTGTGACGTCTGCATCAAAGACTATGACCACCACTGCCTTTTCCTCAACCGGTGCATCGGTCGGGAAAACCACCGCCTCTTCATCATCTTCATCCTCTCCATGGTGATTGCCCATCTTCTTTTTGTTGCTTCGGCAACAAGTTACTTGTTTGACAAGATGCCTGCAGGTGGTCGGAGCTTGTCATCATGGCTCACGCTGTTAGGGGAGGAGTTCTGGGTTGTGGTCCTGATGATCATGAACGCACTGACGCTCCTGTGGGAGGTGTGGCTCCTGACCGAGCAATTTGATGCCCTTGCCACTGGAACAACCACTTACTTCCGACAATGTGAAAGCTCGTCACGGCAGAGGTCACTAGGGCAGCGGTGGGTTACAGCACTGTCGTTTCTGCTGGAGGGTAGACAACGGGTAGGCAGTGCAAAAAGAGAGGACAAAACCGCCATAGATATATAATATATATGTCCAGCTGTTTCATCACCGCTGACTCACACACCTCTACAGAGTCTTTAGTGTGCATTCATCTGTGTGAGATTTAGTCACAACACTTTGCCATATGACATATTGCACTTGAATGTAATATATCCTCATATTGTATTTTAATATCAGTAGAGTTGATTTGTTTGCAGATTTGTCCTCAAAGTGTCCTGCAAGAGAGCACCAAGTGTTCTGATATTCCACTAGCTTTTAAAGACCTATAAAGTGTGTAAACTGTATACAGTATTTGTTTTTTCCAAAACTATGTTTTAGTCAGGGCGTGCCTCAGAATTAATGTTCACATGCACAGTTGTTTTTGTATTCCACATCAGCCTATACTTTTTTAATATCATTCTTAATGCTTCAAATAAAAATATCATGATGTAAAAACATAGGTCTGCGTGCTTGTGTCATCAACAACTCCTGTGATTAGCCAGTGATAATGGTTAATAGCAGGTGCACCGAAAGACTCTGCTCCCAACGTGATCTCATTATCTCTCCGATGTACAGTTTTCATTTGCACCATGGCACATCCTCTGCTCTCACTAATGAAGACGTGCTGCTCTCATGCCTGCAATTAAACACACTCATTTCCTATGTGTCCCCTCAGACCATGGTTATAGATTATGGATGATGTTTGCCACTCCCCTCCAAGGTCGGTCTTTCTGCATTGTGTGAGTGGCTGTATGACATGATTTTATTTAGTGCTCCTTGTATTGCTTGTTATGTGTTTAGTAATACTGAAGGCAAGCGAATGTAACCCTGAGAAAATAGTAATTCTGCTGTACCGTACTGTATCTCTCTTTCTCTGAATCAGTATTGTATTATTAGATGAGCCACCACTTGTCAATATTCTACTGTATATTATTTTTAATTATGTGGCTAGTCAATGGTCTATGCATGATGTGATGATCTTTATCCATGATCATTTTCTGCCTGAACTGACTTTAATAATCTTTAACTGTAGAGACCCTCAAGAGAGCACACCAAGACCCAACATTTCCTTTAGATTAAAACACAATCTAGATTGTAACAGGACATGAACACCATCTGAGTGTCATGATAGTCCACCATGTAGTTTGCAGTTGAATTGACAAAAATGGTTCAAAAAGTTTCAGAGTCATAAAATTAAGAGTGAAAGACATTTCTGACATAACCTGTCTACCTCACTACCCTCCTCAAGAATTAAATTTTTGCTGTTAGGCATCCAAACCCATTCCTTCTACTAGCATTCATCCAATACAGTACATGGGATACCTAATAAATAGGAATGATTAAAAAATAAAGTGTTTAAAAAAGGTGAAAAAAAACTTTGATATGCCCCTATACTCTAAAATTTCCTGCAGATTTCCGTGAATATGAAAGAAGAATACGGCCACATTTTCTTTTCAGTTAACTAAGCATTCTGAGAATAAATGGACAATTCTGAGGATGAAGTCTGAACTCAGAACAGAACATAATTTATTCAGCACTAGTTCTTCTCTGTGCATGAAAATGTATCAAGTAGCTTTTGTCTAATCTTGATCCCAGAAAAATAGCAAAACAAGTCAATACTAGTGAAATTACGTCTTGATGGAGATATTTAAAAAATGGAAATCTGCTACTTAAAAAATTGCCCTGGAGAAAGCTTTGTACTGAAGAAACTAGAATATTTTTGTATAGAAGTCAGCAGTTTTCACTTCTCTGTCAAGGCAGCTTACTTCCTGTAGTGAGAGACAGTCAGAAGGGAAGGACAGTGGGAGTGCATTGCTCAGCTGTGTAGTATTTTCCTGCAAAGCAGAACCTCCAGTATCACCACAGCTGCTTGGGACGATGCAAAGCCGTCTGATTCAGAGCTCTCTTGTCTGCCGATCCCAGATGACATGGCAAGTAATACTCGCATGACTGTTTTCTTCCATCCAATACACTCTGTTCACATCAGCATTCTTCAGGCAAATGTCATTGGTTTTCTGGTGCTTAAATGATGGCAGCAACAGTAGCCAATTCTCTTTGGGTATGCGGATGTCACTTGGGTTGCTTCTTAGTCATTTTCAATTAAGTAGATAACTTGAGATTTCAGTATTGCTATTGTTTTAGCTGTGTGTGTGTGTGTGTGTGTGTGTGTGTGTGTGTGTGTGTGTGTGTGTGTGTGTGTGTGTGTGTGTGTGTGTGTGTGTGTGTGTGTGTGTGTGTGTGTGTGTGTGTGTGTGTGTGTGTGTGTGTGTGTGTGTAGAAATGGCTCCAGTTGAGGAGGAGTGTTGACGGGTTCACTGCCATGAAAACATCCAGGACTCTTCTCATTAGTGACAGCCGAAATGAATTGTCAGGTAAAATTCTTTTTAATGTTTGCTTCTGCTATTTATGACGTATAATGTCTGACAGAATGAGCCCTCTGTGTCACAGGATATGAGCTGTCTGTACAAAGTATTGATGATTTATTACGTTTTGTCAGAAATAGTACAGTGACTCATAAATCCGTCCTGAAGGCAGTGTCACTCATATTGTCATCTATTGTTGATTCAATTGATTTTTGTGTGTTATTTGAGTATTTTCTTCTTATGAATGAGTTCAGTCAGCTCTCCCCCCAATCAGTGCCTATATGGCATTTTAGACTCATCCAGCCTCTTGAACTGGAGCATCTATCTGCTTTATCACATCCACTACAACCCTAGCAGGCAGAAAAGGAACAAGAACATCACACCCTTGAGTGCTGTGGCTTTCATGAGTAACTGGGTTGTGTGCCATTTCCCTTCTAACATTAATCGTAGTTGAACGTTTGTCAGTAACTGGAGTGTCTGTGTTTAAACACACATCCTTCAAAATTTTATTCAATAGGTAAAAAAATGTTAGGTCACTCAATTTGCAACAAATGTTGAATGGTTAAATTAGTTATGATCCAATCGATCAATAAAAGCAATAAAAATACAGTATATCAAACATTTTACGTATTCAAATGTTTTGTATGTTTGTATTGAAACACAAGCTGAACCACATATACACTAAAATGCCACTACTACTACTACTACTACTACTACTACTACTACTACTACTACTACTACTACTACTACCAGTATTACTAATAATAATATAATAATAATAATAATAATACTGCTACTACTGCCAATACCACTACTACTACTACTACTACAATACTACTACTACAGTACTACTGCTAATACTACTACTACAATACTACTATTGCTGCTGCTGCTGCTGCTGCTGCTACTACTACAACTATTACTACTACTACCACCACTACTACCACTATTATTACGACTACTGCTACTATCACTACTACAGTACTACTACTACAGGACTACTGCTAATACTACTAATACAACTACAACTACGACTACTGCTAATACTACTACCACTATTACTACTATTAACACGACTACTGCTACAGTACTACTACTACTACTACTACTACTACTACTACTACTACTACTATGACTACTACTGTGACCGATATTATCATCATTGTTGTTGTTGTTGTTGTTATTGTTATTGTTATTAATAATAAATTGAAAATAAATAAAAGAATAAAATAAGAATAAAATTGAACATAGTGAAGACTGACATAAAATTGTTGTGATGAATCGATTTAAATACTTAAGCTATAACATTAAAAATGCATGGCATTAAAGACAGACTGGATAAACGCGTTTGGACTGAGTTACAGACATCAGTGTTTTCACTCCCAGTGGTCCCAGTCCCAGCATCCTGTCTGAAAGCAGCATCAACAAATGTGTATAGAAAGAAAACAACTGAGGGATCTCAGGGACCGTTAGCATTTATGAGCTACATTGTTATGTCAGATGCATAGAGTAAAGATAAGGTTGTCCTTCAGGTCCAAAGGAGACCATAATTAAATCTCCACGAGCAAACAGACTGTCCTATGATGTGAGAACCAGTGTAAAGAAAAGGGTGACAAGACAGAGGACAAACAGCCAGACATATTTATAGACAG
Source organism: Antennarius striatus (assembly GCF_040054535.1). Taxonomy (NCBI): domain Eukaryota; kingdom Metazoa; phylum Chordata; class Actinopteri; order Lophiiformes; family Antennariidae; genus Antennarius; species Antennarius striatus. Next base: position 13,275,841 of record NC_090786.1, on the reverse strand, counting down.
TGAGAAATTGATACTGAGAGTGTGTAGCAGATGGCAAAGAGACAGAGGGAGAAAGAGGGGGCGGGAGAGATTGGGAGAGAGAGCACGAGGGAGGGAGGGATTGAGAGAGAGGAGGGGGAGAGAGAGTAAAAGGAAAGGAAGGAGGGCAGGGCTCAGCATGTGTGAATGGCATGTTGGGCCACAGACAGATAGGTGGAGTGAGATGATGGGGAGGAAGAGGAGAGTGCGTGGTTAGGTGCTCGTAAGCGTGAGACAGACAGAGACAGTGTCCAAGTGAGAGAGAAACAGAGAGAGGATGAGGAGTAGCTCGTAGAGGATGAGGAGTAGCAGGGCGAGGCAGCAGCGAGAGGTGCTGAACATGTGTCTGTTAGTGGAATAGTGTATGAGGAGAGGGATGCAGTCATGTCTCAGTGAGAGGGAGCAGCACAGCAACGGTAACCATGCTGAGCCCCAAGATAAAACAGGCACGCCGGGGTAAGACAGTCCCTCCTCCTTTTCCTCCATCCCACCTCTTTTCTGCATCCTCTCTCTTTTTCCAATTTTACCATCCCTCTTCTTCAATCCATTTCTTTCTGTCACTCTTTCATTGCCTCTGCAGCAGCAGTGCTGCTGTCTGTAATAATGTTACATCAATGCTGTCGTCAGGGCTTTTGATTATGACATCAAAAAGGTGTAACAGCGCCATATTAGCACTGAGTCTGCACACCGGTGTCATTCTGCTTCCCACTGACTGTGATCATCAGGACTGACCTGAGTTTTATTGCATGATGTATAGTATTAAGGCTGTTCTCCTGTGGGTCCACTGCTAAAGCCTAGTTAACCATCTTTACTACAGGATGATGTAATCCCTCCTGTTTTCTTCCTCATTCCTCTAAAATGAGATCCTGTTGGAGATGGTTGCAATGGCTGCTGGAATAATTCTCTAACAATGGCTTGCATCCTGGCATGTTCGCACCTGAGCACACCTCTTTGTGTTTAGGGGGTATTGGGTTAGTTTTGGTTGGCATGATTTTGAGCAGTCAACATATCAATGGAATGCAGGGGGTCTCTGCTCTTGTACATCTCAACAGCTGACTGTCAAACATAGTTCCTTTAACACGGGATAAAATTCACTTGCACCCGCTGAGGTGGATATGTCACACATACATTCCTCTCAAATGACTGTGTGAGGATGAATGAGGAAGTTGTGAATCACAGCAGCAACTTCTGGCACCCAGATTATCAGGATACAGAGTATAGAGACTTTCTGACTCTTCGTGGCAGGTGGTTGTCGCTAACAACTGACACATACTATTTCAGGTGGCGTGGGAAGTTGTGACAGTTGCCAAGTTGTGTGGAGGAAAACTCCAGGTTTTCAGAAGCAACAGATGATTTTTCATACATTCAGGAGGAGGACATCTGATCACAGTAACATCCCACATAAGAATAAAAAATTGTATATAAGAGCCAAACATTGGCATTCTACGGCTCTTTGAGGTAGCAATTGGAGTAGGTAGTAATTGAGGTAGTAATTCAGGATTCAGTGGTTAAAAAAAAGACTGTAAATGACAATGGAAAGGAGAACTGCCTCTCCTTTCTCCTTCACAAGCACAGCTGGAGTGCAGTATCGTTTCAGTTTGCTCACCATGTTTCGTGCACTTGCCATCTCTCATTTGCTGTAATGGTATTTCCCTTTGATTAGATTTCCAGTTCTGCTCTCCTCTGACCCCTTTAATGCAGCATCATTCAACTCAATCTCATACAGCATTACGGAGCTGGATCTGCACTCAGAAGCTCAGATACGAGGCTGGAATCCTACAGCGGTTAAGTAGTTGGAGTGTTACAGGAAGCTGTTTCTGGTGTTTGAGGCTGTGCTCCATTATCCTTGTGGTAGAATAACATGAGAACCTTTAAATTAATGATGAAGACATTATCCTTTTAAAAATAATACCATTTCATAATTTCATCAAGAATCTCATAATTAATTAGACTTTCAAGAAAAGACGTTTCAGCACAGCGTTGTGTCAGCTATAACTGCAACACAATTATAATTTGGTTCTTAATTAATATATGTTTGGGAAATGGTTGTCATTGTTGTCTATTTTTGAAACAAACCATGATTCTTATCATTCCTTCATCAAATAAAATACAAAAGGATGTTATTGACAGTGTTAGGAGTGAAATACAGCTTTCTATGATTCTCATTGTGTTTCTATTTCATGAGGCTGGAGATATTTGTACTCATTTAGCTTCATTTAGCAGCTATTGTGACTGGTTGTATTTACACTCCTTCCTCACACCAGGGTCCAGGATCACTTTCGAGCACGAGTAGATTATTTTTGATACTTCAGCAGTGCAGTTGTAAATAAGCACATCCAGAAACAATACTAAAATAGGACCACTCTGTTGTACTTGATTTAAATACATCTTTTTATTTACCTTACACTTCATATTATACTAAAACTGAACTGATGTTAAAATATTGTACCTTCAACTACAGTTATTTTACTGATACACTTTATGGTTTCTTTACAAAAGAGTATTTAACATTTCAATGTAATCAACAGTTTAAAAAATCTTATGCAATGTTAAACATCTTATTAACCAACATGTTCAATAGTGAACATAAGCTCCACGTCCACCAAGTGCAACAGAAATGTTGCTTACTCACAAATAACTGACAAATATTATCTGTATAGAGGTCATTTTTCTGCATAATCACTAATCTTTTGGAATAAGTGTTATTTTAACTTTAATGTATGTTTTATATCTGTTGTAGAAGATGAGGTAATGGACATTGAGTATCAACGTTCCTTCAAAGATTTTGTACTTCTTGCCTGTATTATTATTTAGATGCACAAAATGGGGCTTTGCCTGCTTCTGCTGCCAGACAGTCTTATTAATGACTGCTTGACATATTCTCTTCTTCAGTCTTATCCCATTACAAGCAATATTAAGATGGCTGCCCCCAAAAAAAAAAAAAAAAGAGAGAAAAAACAAAAAGGATTCTAGAAATAGAGCTGAGAAGAGAACGCAGGAGAGATTTCAGTCCAGGCCCTTGCAGATACCTTCCCTGCTGAGCTCAGCAGAAAGCTAGATGCAATTAACAAAAAAAAAAGACACCATTGATTTCTCTCTCTTCCACTACCTTCTGTTTCTCTCTCTCTCCTTTTTTCTCCCTCCATTTGACTCCCAAGGGATCATTTCACTCTATACCATTGGCATACCGATGCTAAGGTACAGTATAATCCATGATTGTAGTCTGTCTCTACCACTTAAAGCTCAAACTGATCCAAAGCAAAACTCCAGTTCTCATAAGTTAAGCTCTAAAATAGATTCTCTATAATATATGAACCATAATAAAATGTATGAAAGGAGAAGGATGCATCTCCAGCAAATCTACTGCAAAATTAAGAAAATATCGTGGAAAAATTTTGCAGTCAAGCTTGTGGGTTTCACAGCACCCATGGCTGACTTGTGTCAATGATGATTCATTTGTGAATTCTTAGAATACAAGGCAGAGAGGTACTCTTAAAATGCTATGGATACCCTGTTTTACGCGACTAATTTTCTGTCTTTTTGTTTCCCCTTAATCATGACAGTTCACTGTATCTCTACATTTGTGTCTGTGCAGCACGGTCCAAAAGCATGGTGCTTGGTGAGTTTTCCCGGGTCTCCAGGCCATGTTCTCCTCTGGATCAGGAGAAAGCATTGAAGGCGGGTTGGCTGAAGAGACAACGGAGCATCATGAAAAACTGGCAGCTGCGTTGGTTTGTCCTAAGGACAGAAGCTCTTTTTTTCTACAAGGACCAGGATGAAACCAAGGCTCAGGTGACAACAACCTCTGCATGCTTGGATTCAAAGATTGATAAATGTTCAAGATTCCTCCAAGAGCATTTAATCCATCATTTGTTTTCCCACTGTGAAAATGCCTCGTTCTTTAAGTCATGCAGCAAAACACAAATTGTAGGAAAAAATTAAGCTATTTTCTGCATAATGCATCCATAATCTGTGAATCCCGAATTATAATGATTTTCATATATTTGTTGTCAAACTTTAGATTTCTAAACATTTGATTACATTTCATAAAACATTTAAAACAATAACACATCCCCACACTCTGTATTGCAGCTGAAGTGAATTGTCATTGCACTGACAGCACACTAATAATGTGGTAACAACATCCACGTGCTTCTGCTATGACCACTTAGTGACATTTGACCTTCTCCATACTGTGGAGGGATCACAAATACAAGTACATCAGGAAGCTCCAGAGGGACAAACAGATGAAGACATGTTTCCCTGAGTCATCCCTCCCTCCATCATCGTTACTTCCCCCTGTTGGACAGATGCCGAGAAACCAACATTCTCACAACTCCATCATATTTAATGTGCACTTCACGTCCAAGCCCATCCAGAGTCACTAAATGATTCTTTGTTTGTCCTTTAAATACTGGTGTATGTTTAAATACTGATAAATGTTATATGTTTTCCTCAAGTCTACCTTCCAAATTGTCTATCTACCTGTTTATCTATCTACCCATTCATCCATCCATCTGACACCTTCGTTTCTTGTCTCCTGTAGGGTTGTATTCCTCTTCAAGGTAGTCAGGTCAATGAGTTGTCTGCCAACCAGGAAGAGCCTGGTCGACACCTATTTGAAATAGTTCCAGGTGAGTTGCTATGATGACAACTGTGTCTTCACATTTATAGACTTTGTGTTGTTTCAATACAAGACGAGTACCAATCAGGAAAATAAATTGTGACCATCACGCGCAACCTTAAATATGGAGTTGCTCGTCACCCCTTGGACTGTGACACTGTCACGTTTTAAAAAACAAAACAAAACTCAAATATAGTACACCTGGAGCTAATAAATCCTTTCAGTGACTAACATAAACACTTTACAAGAATAAATACAGTAAACAGGAGTCAAAACTGTCATAGTGTGTCTAAGGAGAGCCGGGACCCAAATGAAGAGTACAAAGAGAAGGTGGATTTAATAACAAAGTTCAACTGAAAATAAGTTTTTGGAAAAAATACAATATAAATGAAGTATGAACTGAAAACTATCAAGAGGGGCAAAGTAACAAAAGTTACAAAAAAAAATCCAGGATCGAACTCGAAACTGTGAAACAAAAAAAAGAACACAATCAATCTAACATCAAGTGACTAGAAGCAAAAGAAAGGAGATCAGTGAACACTGGTCACTGAACAGATACTTGCAGGAACCAAAAGGAATCTTCAGGCACAGGGAGGGACTGGAGGCGGCTTTCAGTAACCAGCTGATTGTAATGAAGCAAAGATGAGTCTGGTAACAGGCAGGAGCAGGAAACACACCAAACACACCAGAGGAGGACCATGAAACAAAACATTGCTTTTCATGTATCAGACAGTGCAACTAAAGAGGAACACATGAAAACACAGGTAGGGATCCATCAGCTTAAACTTATTCCCCCTCCTTTAACGCATGTAATGTTTCTTTATAAGAGAGGGTTGGTTGATTTCAGTGTGTCTTACGCTTTTCATTCAATTTTGAATATAACTGTTTTTGTACATGAAATTAAATATGAGAACATGAAATAATAGATGAATAATAGACAGAATGATAGACAGAATGGACGGAATGATAGATAGATAGATAGATAGATAGATAGATAGATAGATAGATAGATAGATATACAATTGACCTATTGAAATAAAGACTAGTGGTGACTAGCATGAATCTGCAACCAGTCTTATTGCATGCATATGCAATGTGACATACACATGTATGTCACTGTGTTGTGTAAGAAGGTGATTATGTACAGTAAGTGTCAAATATGAAGAAAAAATATTCTTAAAGTTTAACGTTCCCTTGAATCCTGAGATATCATCAAGAACATGGAGAAGAAATTGGGTTTCCTGGCGATGGGTCGGTGGACTGGCTTGATGGAGGGTTGGAGGTCATCAAACCTTGTTCATCAAGTCTATGTGTGAAATGTGACCTTATTGAAGTCTGTTGCCCTCAATCCTGTGAGAGATATAGCTGGATTATGAGGTAATGGAGCAGCTGGTAAAGGACATTTGGCACCTGTATAACCCTATTCTGAAACAAGGTTAAACAACTTTAAAGTGGGTGCAGGACTGAAGTGCTGAGTGCTGAAGTTGCCCTTTGTGTCTGATCGTGTTTCTAATATTTCTGGTTGTGGGTAAAGGCACATGGAACATATTAGGAACCTCAACATTGCTGCTCTACTCTTTGCACATGACGTGGTTCTGTTGTTGTTATCCTTCCATGACCTTCAGCCTAACTGGAGCAGTTTGCTAGTAAGTGTGAGGCCACCACCACGATAGTCAGCACTTCCAAACCCCTAAGTACATAACTACCTCTGAGTTGAGGACAATGAGAGAGAACAAATATTAGAAGAGGTGGTTGTTGTGGACCAGGAAGTAGCAAAGATTAGTCAGGATGAAGTGTGGAGGGCATTGAAGAGGATGAAGAGTTGAAAGGCAGTCGGTCCTGATGATATACCTGTGGAGATATGGAAGTGTCTAGGAGAGGTGGCAGTAGAGTTTCTGACTCGTTTGTTCAACAGGATCTTAGAGAGTGAGAAGATGCCTGAGGAATGGAGGAGAAGTGTGCTGGTGCCCATTTTTTAAAAAAAAAAACAAGGAAGATGTGCAGAGTTGTGGAAACTACATAGGAATAAAGCTGATGAACCATATAATGAGGTTATGTGAGAGAGTAGTTGAAGCTACACTAAGAAGTGAGCATTTGTGAGCAGCAGTATGGTTTCATGCCAAAAAAGAGTACTACAGATGCAGTATTTGCTTTGAGGATGTTGATAGAGAAGTACAGAGAAGGCCAGAGGGAGCTGCATTGTGTTTGTGTAGATCTGGAGAAAGCTAATGACAGAGTGCCCAGAGAGGAACTGTGGTATTGTATGAAGAAGTCTGGAGTGGCAGAGAAGTATGTGAGAGCGGTGCAGGACATGTATGAGGACTGTAAGACAGTAGTGAGGTGTGCTGTAGGTGTGACAGAGGAGTCCAAGGTGGAGGTGGGACTGTATCAGGGATCAGCTCTGAGCCCCTTCTTGTTCGCTATGGTGATGGACAGGCTGACAGACGAGGTTAGACAGGAATCTCCATGGACTATGATGTTTGCAGATGACATTGTAATCTGCAGTGAGAGCAGGGAACAGGTGGAGGAGAAGCTAGAGAGGTGGAGGTTTGTCCTGGAAAGGAGAGGAATGAAGGTTAGCCGCAGTTAGACAGAGTACATGTGTGTGAATGAGAGGGACCCAAGTGGAAGAGTGAGGTTACAGGGAGAAGAGATCAAGAAGGAGGAGGATTTTAAGTACTTAGGGTCAACAGTCCAGAGCAATGGAGAGTGTGGAAAAGAGGTGAAGAAGCATGTACAGACAGGATGGAACAGGTGGAGAAAAGTGTCAGGTGTGATGTGTGATAGAAGAGTTTCAGCTAAAATGAAAGGAAAGGTGTACAAAACTGTGGTGAGACCAGCGATGTTGTTTGGTCTAGAGACAGTGTCACTGAGGAAAAGACAGGAGACAGAGCTGGAGGTAGCAGAGATGAAGATGCTGAGGTTCTCTCTGGGGGTGACCAGGAAGGATAGGATCAGGAATGAGTACATCAGAGGGACAGCACATGTTAGAGGTTTTGGAGATAAAGTCAGAGAGGCCAGACTGAGATGGTTTGGACATGTCCAGAGGAGAGATAGTGAATATATTGGTGGAAAGATGCTGAGCTTTGAACTGCCAGGCAGGAGGCCTAGAGGAAGACCAAAGAGGAGGTTTATGGATGTAGTGAAAGAGGACATGAAGGTAGTTGGTGTGAGAGAAGAGGATGCAGAAGACAGGGTTAGATGGAGGCAATTGATTCACTGTGGCGACCCCTGAAGGGAAAGGCCAAAAGGAGAAGAAGAAGAAGTTGAGGACAAGTTAGATGAGAGGACAATTTGTGACAGCACTAGAAGAGTACAGCTGAGGAGCCAAGCACAGAGGTTGTGGTATCTTATTACAAGGGTACAGTTGCATCTGCGGTACCATCACAACTTGACCCCAGATAAAAGGAGAAGAATAAATGAATATGTAAATGATGAAGAATGTTTTTGCCAATTCCAAATGACACAATAATTTAGAAAGAAATAATTGAAACTTCAAAATTCTTACTTCGTGTTCAGAAGGTGATGATTCCAATGTACATACTGCTCAAAACATGCAAAAAATATAGAAATAAAAAATAAAACTATTAGGAATGGAAAAATAGAAGAGCATAAACAGCAACTGCAATGAGTTGGAGGCTGTAATTCATGTTAAAAATATTCAGAAGAACAGAAGGGATGAGGATGTTTGAGGAAAAAACAAAGACTTCATTCATAATCGCTCCATCATGGGTGTGGTCTGAACATTGAATGGACATTATAATCGAAATTCTGTGACAATCCTTCAGTGACATGGTTTCGAAATTTCTGATTTGCAGATTGAACTGTTAGTAAAAACTGTATATTCTATACTCTACATTCTATGTTACAGAATTGACAAACTATCACTGTAAAACATTTTGTCAAATGTTTTGCAAAGAGAATCTCTTGATACACAAAATGTACTAAATCAGAAGACCTGTAAAAATAAAATCATTCATAGAAACACTGCACAGATATAATTGTGATTATTTACCTCTGACGGCACCTCTTGTGGTGTATTAGAAATAACATACACACGCATAAAACACAAAGTTGCTTTCACACAAATTGTAACAGCTGCTGTAGGGCTGCATGATGGAAAAGGAAACATCGGACCATTTGTCTTTTGGAATTGGTGTCTTTGTATGTACATGTACTTGCTTATATAAGTCATTTGCTATAAAAACACAACAGTATTTAACTTTTAATCTTTTTTTTGCAACTGGACAAGTGCAACTGCCAGTGTCACTTGGTGAAAATAAATGCGAGCACACTATGCACCACAGGACATTGTGATAATTTTAATGATATACTGTGTTGTCAACAAAAGTGTTTGGTTCTTCTGATTGGTCTCTGAAGTTTTTCCTCAGTTTAAAATGGAGGAACCTGTGATGAACAGCTGTTTTGATGCATTTATCTCTGTCTGTAATTGAGAAGGGTTCCAAACTCTTCAAAAACATGCCATAACAAAGTGATAAAAAGTGAGAGTTTCACATGGTTTGATCAAAGCTGAACTGAAATAAACTAAAATGTCAAACTAAAATGTCAAACCGGATGGTATCAAGCTGTATGCAACCACAGGAAGGAGGGGCAGAGCAGCATGACACTGTCTTTGTACTTTCCAGGGGTGCTGAAGCTATTAAGGTTATAAAAAATCCTGATATGGCTTGGGGGAGACCATTTTATTGCAGATATGGTAGTTTGTCTGATCAGCAAAATCGTTTGCTGCTTCTGATCAGTCCATATTTCTGCTTATTTGAAGTACAGTGCTATAAACTTATACTGCTTTGTCCTGTTTATCCAGGAGGTTGTAAAACATGTCATGTGATTTCAGGGGGTATTGCAGAAAAAGATCGAACTGGTATAAGCCATGAATCATGTCTGCTGATGGCCACCTCCCAGAGCGACATGGAGGAATGGGTGCGTGCCATTCGTAGAGCCATATGGGCTCCGATGGGAGGTGGTAAGGTTCTTAAATATACACATGTAAAATTATAATTGTCCATACTTAAATTACTACAGTACATGTGTCAATGTCAGAATTCTTAGAGATTAATGACTGATGGTTGGTGTTCATTTGTAACTGCAGGTATTTTTGGGCAGCACCTTGAGGAAACAATGTTGCATGACGCCCAGTGTGGCCCTCAGAGACTGGTCCCTGTGCTTGTTGAACAGTGTGTATGCTTCATACGGGACCAAGGGCTCAAAGAGGAAGGCCTGTTCAGGGCCCCTGGACAAACCAATCATGTTCGAGAACTACAGGATGCATTTGACCGAGGCGAGAAGCCAGTCTTTGACAGGTGACACACTTGCAGGGGAATTTTACGTGTAATACCAGTCTGTGCTGGATAGCATTTTTTATGTCTGCTCTCTTACAGTGTCACAGATGTCCACACAGTGGCATCACTGCTAAAGCTGTACATACGGGAGCTGCCAGAGCCAATAATCCCATTCTCCAAATACACACAGTTTCTGTCTTGTGCTCAGCTTCTTACCAAGGATAAAGTGGTGGTAATTACATGTCTGCTGAACACTTACTAAACCTGCAAACTCTGGTCTTGGCAATAAACCAGCTCTTCTTTTGTTCCAGGGTATCGTAGAGCTGGGCAAACAGGTAAAATCTCTTCCTCAGGTTAACTACAACCTACTCAAGTATATCTGCAAGTGAGTAAATTCTGTTTTGTCCGAAACTGCATTTGTCAATATGTTGTGAAAGTAACTCAGGTGACATATTGAATTTGTTATTGCTGCAATTTTCTATTCTGCTGGATGATTGAGGATTTGACATGCCATTCAAAAGAGGCATTCTTTACACCCACATCTTCATCATCACTGGATGTGACATCAGTGCTTGTCTGCTTTTTGCATCTATATAAAGCTCATCAGCTGAGCCCACACACCAGTCAGCATCATGACTCAGTTTATGCTTTGTTTTTATTATAGAGAGAGAGAGAGAGAGAGAGAGACAGAGAGAGAGAGAGAGAGAGAGAGAGAGAGAGAGAGAGAGAGAGAGAGAGAGAGAGAGAGAGAGAGAGAGAGAGAGAGAGAGAGAGAGAGAGAGAGAGAGAGAGAGAGAGAGAGAGAGAGAGAGAGAGACAGACAGACAGACAGACAGACAGACATATAAAAGCAATATGTTTGTAGCATATTTTTTTTCAAACATGGTAATCTATTACATCTTGGGTTTTGCAGGTTTCTGGATGTGGTTCAGTCTCATTCCAATGAAAATAAAATGAGTGTTCAAAATCTGGCCACTGTGTTTGGACCAAATATCCTTCGGCCAAGAGTGGAGGACCCAGTTACCATGATGGAGGGTTGGTGATCAACATGTATTGAACTTGATTTCCAATCAATATATGAAGTCATGAAATATTTCAAGCAGATGTACATGAATGTGTGTTTGTCATTATAAACAGGAAGTTCCCAGGTGCAACACTTGATGACTGTGCTGATCAGTGAACACACCAGACTTTACCCAAATGAGGGGCTGGAAACTGAGACCAAGACCACCTCAGAGCAACAGCAGAGTAATACTCAGCGGTGCAAAGTGGAATGGCTCTCACAAAAAGACGCTCAACCCCTACCCTCCACAGTCAGTCAAGAGAAACACCCAACACCTTCCACGGACAATGAGCTAACTGCCTCGAGCATCACAACAACAACAGTAGCAGAAACAACAACAACAACAACAACAACAGTGAAGGGTGGGGATAGTCAGAATGAAGTGAAAATCAAAAATAAGACAGAGGAGAATGTGGACAGGACAGAAGAAAGCAAAACTGAAGGGAAAGGTAGTGGTGATGTGGCTCTCAGCCCCAGTAAACAGCCCAAAGCTCAGCCCTCTTGGAGGAGCTCCTTCAAAGGCAGTGCAGCCTCCGGGGGTTCAAGAGGAAAGATAGGGGGGTCAGCAGGGGATGTGTCAGTTGCTGGTGGGAGCAACTGGCTGATGAATGGTCTGTCGTCCCTCAGAGCTCACAGGCGCACCACCTCATCGGGTGACAGACTCAAAGACTCAACAGTGTCTCTGAAGGACTCAACCCTCTCCCTGAAAGAGACGACACTCTCACTTAAAGACTCTCAGAGAAACTCTGATGAAGACTCCCCTCAAACATCCCTGTCTCACAGAGCCCTCCACCAATCTCACAGACTGTCTGCCTACGATAATGTTGGCCCCTCTAGTCTTAGCCTGCCTGCTGACACTATCTGGACGTCCTTCGAGATCTCACTGGCTGAGCCAGAGGGAAGCGATAAGGCTTTGAAATTAGGGCAGGATCAAGAGAGACCCTCTGACATGAGTGACAGTGCAAATGCTCTGGATCACACTACAAGTGGCACTGAGGATGACCTTGCAGGAACGAATGCAGGTCTCACCATGATGCTGGTCGAGCTCAAGCAAGAGTTGAAGAAACAGAGGTCCAGTTATGAAACCTGTATTCGCAAGTAAGAATGAGTCAATAGCATTTCTGTTAAATATACAATTAAAATTAGCTTTTCATTTATGACATCTTCTTTTTCCTTTGTTCAGGTTGGAGGAATCCTGTGCTAGGTACAAGTCCCAGGTAACCCACCTTGAAGAGGAGCTGGACCAGGAGAAGAAGAAGTTTCAAATGCTAGAGATCCGACTCAGGAACTCAGAGCGAGCTCATCAAGACGCTGAGAACAGAAATGTTCTCTTGCAAGAAGAGATGGAGGAGTTCTTCAAAACTCTTGGAGATCTGACAACAGGGGCAACAAGGACCAACTAGACCAAACCAACCTGCCTTCAATGAGTCCATCAGAGGAGGAGCTCAAGTACTGGGAATATCAGCCAGTCACTAAGCTTTTAAGACCAAATACCTCGAGTGCAGTACGACTTGCCATCATGTCTTCTCTAGTACAGCCATCTTGTGCCTCCTCTGACCAGTGCCAAATGAGAACGCCTCTGGACCAAGAAGCTCTTATTTAACAGTTTCACAAAATCCATCACTATCATGCAACCCTGTTTCCAAATATGTTGTGAATGCTGTGTCAAATAGGAAGAGAATGTGATGATCAAAACATTGAAATTCGATATTTAATTGTGTACAGAAACGTATCATGTTGAAAATGAGAAATTGCTTCTTCTTTTTTTTAAAGTTACTCATACCCGTTTACAATTTGATGCCAGCAACACTTATAGAGTTAGGACAGTGGCTAGAAAAAGACCAGGAAAAGAAAACACTTGATGTTTATCACAAAAATGTATTAGGTTAACTAGAGGGACAGGTTGGTAATATGCTCAGTATTAAAACGAATAACATCCCAGAGGGGCTGAGACTTTGTGGAGTAGAAATGGGAAGGGTTTAGCACTCTGTGAAAGACTGCGCTTATAAATGGTGCAAAAATTTCTGAATAATGTTTCTCAAAGCAAAATTCTAAAAACTTGGGGGTTTCTTTGTCTACAGTCACAATATTCCTGCTGCATCATTTAGGCAAGGAGGGACTATCTGGCTATTTAATTTTAAAGTTCAAATGGATCAGTGATGGTATGGTGGTGCATTAGTGCACATCACCATGAACACTGGTGGATTTTTTAAAGTTTTGGAGCGACATGTATTGCCAAGTAAACAATATACCTTTCAGGGAAGGCCTTGCTCATTTCAGCAAAACAATGCAAAACCACATCTGCATGGCTTTGTAGTAAAACCATCTGGCTCAGTTGAGTTGCTTGCAGTTCTGATTTGTCACCTATTGAAAATGTTTGGTACATTATGAAACATAAAATACGACAAAGGAAACCTAGCGCTCTTGAGCAGCTGAAATCCTTTGTCAGGAAAGAATGAGAAAATACTCTACTTACAAAAGAACAGGTATTAGTCATCTCTGTTCTCCAAGGCATATGGGTGTTGCTATGGTACTAAAGATGGCCCTGCTCTAACTTTTACGAAAAATGTTGCTAGTATCATATTCTAAATGTGGATATAGATTTGACCTACATTTTTTGTTTCAACATTTGACTTATCAACTTTGCACTATTATACTGTATTTTACACAGTGTCCCAACTTTTTCACGAACAGGATTGCAATTCATAAGTCCTTTAACCCATTATTTATTGACTAAATTCCTCAGTGACAAGAAGAAAATCCTATACCTTTACTTATACAGTATATGATGTCCATCGGCCCATTTTAAATTTTGAAAAAAGAAATGTTAACGTTGAAAGAAAAAAATAATGCAAGCAAATAAAATTCAACTCTTTATTTGTTGGAGTTGAAGAACAGTTTCCATTTTTAATGTACGTAATTAGTTTGAAAATGATGCAATTTTGGATCCAAAGGTTAAAATTTACAAAACCGACCTTGCCAAATGCACCATGACAGGTTAACTATATGCTGTTAAAGACCAAATCCTCGATAGGCTGCATCTGAAAAGTAGTGCTATTCTCTATTGCCTCTAAATGTACCTGCATGAAACCAGATTTGCTCAGAAAGTACTCATGCACAGACTATCCTATCTAGCATTTCTATTTTTGATTGACATTGTGGAAAGGAGAAATATAGAAAGAGGAGACCATTGCAGTCTGTTGAGATGTGGCCCACAAATGGTCAGAACATGCATCACAATCTCCTAAGTGCATTCTGAGCTGATGCAAGAGGTTACTGTCCAACCCTGAAAAGGGCAAATGGAAAGGTTGGGAATTTGAGCCTTCGATACACCCAGAGGTGATCATGGCAGGTAGCGAATGTCTGTTTCCTGACTCTCAGAAAACGTACATACATCTTCAGAAAAATGTACAGATCCATCACTGATGATACTAATCTATATGAAATATATTGCACAGAAATGAAAAAAAAATGCATATAAATAGTAGTTCTGAATGAAATGTACATTTCATACAAGACACCTCCTAGCTTGAAATAAATATATAAATTACACAAATACAGAAAAAAAGCTGTTTTTTGCTGTTCTTTAAAATGATGAGTACCTTGATGTGTGCTGTATCTTCAAAAATATGTGTTTACATGTGCGTGCATGTTGAGGTAGCACTCAGAAAGACGCATCACAGATGTAAGGGGCGTCTGCCATAGACAGGACTGAAAATCATGAAACTGAGTAAGGGCACTTAAATCAATAAATATTCTAAGTAGCAAACAACCATCAATAATGTTGGAAACAACCTGTCGAAAGTCAGTGACTGATTTACACTCTGGTGACAGTCCCCACATACAGAGTGCCTTTTAGCCAGTGGAGTAGTATTTGTTTACTGATCATTGAGAGTGGTAATTGCTGGCTACTGACTGCATCACATTTCTATTCAGTTACATTCATCCTGTTCTTCCTCATAAAAGAAATCACCACCTCTAAATTACATCCACATGAATGAAAGAGTTCAAAAAAGGTCATTTAACAGTAGTTATTGTAAAACCAAAAATGTAAGTCAGGGTAACAATCATTTGACTACTTGTCAAGATGAGATGCACACAATCAGAGGTGACATTAACAAATATTTTAACTATAGTAAACCAAAGGATGCTTTCCATGAGAAAGATGAGCAACAGGATCAAAATAATATGTGATTGGGTTTTGATTCAAAATCACTTGTTTGGTTGTCTATGACTAAAGAGAACAGGTGTTGAAATGTCCAAAAAATACATAGTTCCAAATGAACATTTCAAAAATATACTAAACGTAATATTGCAAAGCTAACATTATAGCATTTGACTGTATAGCAGTAGTTAAAAACATGGCCAGAGAATCCCTGTCTTTCGTAACATACATCACATATTCACCTCAAAACATACTCTGATTCTTTGCAGCAAAAATACATTAATAATAATACAATTTCAAACCACAATCATTTACAGCTGTGTGAAAGGAGGGCAATAAAAACAAACTGTACATTAAAAGCGTAGCTCTACCATCTAACATGAAAGGTTCGACTTCTCTGACCCCTCTCCAGTCAAACACACTGGTAAAGGAAAGATTTCTTTATACATGTAGTTGTGTGTAGGTGTGTGTGTGTGTGTTATCTGCAGCAAGCCAGTGCACCCAGAGAAGTGTGACTGTCCAAGCTACTGTCTGTTTCAGAGGTCATGGTGGGGTCACTGCTCGGGTCAGTAGGTTCTGTGGACATGGACGAAACATCATTGGCTGAGGAGGAGGAGGAGGATGTGGGCTGAGGGGGGCTGTCGATCACTGCTGCACCTGTGCTGCGAAAAAAACACGTCACCAAATAGGTTTCAGTGAAATGTACATTATAATCATAATGTTAATGATTTTATCTGAACTTTGTTTTGTAATTTACATCTAAATTTAATTTTGTTGCGGCTGCCCACTACAAGTTTTAGGAAAAAAGATTACTGTATAACAATATCTTTTGAAATTAAAAATGATGAATTAAACAACACCAGTAAGTACTTTTTTAAAAAACAGAATATTTTACATTATGCCTTAACTGAAATGACCTACTTACATGTACATATAATTTATACACATGTACATATAATTTATATCAGGCATGTAAAGTTAGTTTTTACAAACAAAATCACAATTGGTTGTTTCATGTTGTTAAAACCCAACAACCACTGGACATCTGACCGGTTTGGGCCACCTCAGTATCTTGCTTTGTGGCTCCCCGAGTAATTTGTCTTTATATAAAATATAAAAACTTGACTCTGAAAATAATTTTTCTTAATTCTTAAAAATTTAAAGAAGTTATTCTTTAAAAGTTCTGACTTAATCCCAAAACATGGACAAGCTGTTCCACAGGTTTGTAAAGAGTCATTGTGACATTTGGTGGCTCAAGCCATCGCATCTCGCCTGTGTCTGACTGATCCAAATCTAAAATATGCTTGGAAGACACACATCTGGAATAGTCATGTTATATTTTTCTAACACCAAAATGCCGTGAGAGGTCCAGTTGAATTGAGTTAACACGAAGCCGACACCAAACAGCCAGTTGTCAGTCACAGCAGCTACATCCTAAAATATTTAACTTTGTTTTTTGTTTTTTTTGTCTCTACATTAATCTTTATTTACCAGGCTCTAAATGTGTTTAGGTCTAATTTAAATATTGGTTGAGCATTGGTTGGGCAGTCCATTCAGGGACTATAGTTACTGTACTTGTTGAATTCAGTATCATTATTTATTCTTGAAACATCACAGTTATTTTTTAAATATCCCAGCATAATCCTGGAAACATTTTAATGTTGTTATTTTTCCTCTTTACTCTTAAAAAATTACTCAAGTATATTTTCTATTGAGTTATTGAAATGCTTTTGGTACAGTGACTACACGTTCCTTATAAGGAGAAATATCTCTTTATTATAGATTTGACATGAATGACTTGGTTGAACCAGACAATTCAGGTGAATACATTTTGGGTTGTTTACAGCACACGTAAAAGCATTCCATAAACTTTAATATTAAATATTGAGTTGGAGTATTTTTTAACAAAAGAATCTTCTAGAATAAAACTTTGTTAAAGCCCCATCCATCACTCCATCATTCACTTTTGATAAACAATGTAGAAGCAGAACAGTACTGCAGTAATCGTTCATTCTTTCTGTATCATCTAATCTCCTTCAAACACAATGACTACTCACCTAGAGGAGGTGGCTGACCTCTTATGACTCCATTTCTTGTCCACTCCTCCCATTCACTCACTTCCTTATAAATGAGCCCTACAAAAGAAAGAAGAGGAGCAACTTAGTGAGACATTGAGACACGACTGATGCACCTAAAGCAGTGTGTGATACTCTTTAAAACTGAGTATAGTGTATACTGTACAATCCAAGCAGCATGAGATGTCTATTTTGTGCAGACTGTACCAGTGTGTCCCTTCTAAAACATGAGTGAGGGGTCATTTTTGCCTGGTATGTGTAAATATGAGCTACTCCTGATGTTCAACTGAAAGTGATATTTACTCACAGAATTGGGTTCCTGACAGTTTAAAATATGAACTGAAAAACTTTCAAAGGGGAATGAAAGACAGGTAATGTATCCCCTGGCATCCGCAGCATAGATACAAATCTCATCAGGAAACAATGTCTTGCCATTTTAACCAGCTGCTACTCCAGTTTCCTTTAAACGTGTTCTATTTGTTTGCTTTTCATGAACAGAAAATCATCAAATCACCTTTAACAAATTTAATCATAAAATCTGACATGCAGACCTTTTTTCTTCTTTCAACACAACTGATTTACACAAAACTAGCTTTATTTACTACAGAGAATAGTATTAATAGTCACAAGTAGCTGCATATTAAACAACATTTTTTATTATTGATGATGTTTGGCTAAATTAATTGGCTGTTTTTTATATTTAACCAGGGAGTCAACATTTATTTTATTTATCTTCACTGACACCATATCTTGCAACTTCTGGTAAAAGTAATGATAAAACTAATTTTCAGCACAAAATACTCATAGCCCAAAAAAAAGGCATGTTTTTCATTGTGTGGGAAAGTATACCTAAAGATTCAAGACTTGTTGATATTGACTACATAAGATGCTTCTTCTAATTGCAATTCCAATTTTTAAAAGGAATTATTTAAAGATTTAAAGCTCTCAAATAATAATTTCTGGTGCATGAATCCTGTTCTGGATCAAGAGCCACAAGGTAAATAATACACTAAAACTGAAATTGAAAAGTGAAGTGCTGAGTCTTATTTTGCCTCTAACCTTTCCACTCCTCCACAGTGTGCTCCCTCTCATCCAGCTGTTTGTCCAGGATCTTCGGCGGTGGCTGGGAAAGAGAAAACAGCTTGAATGGCACATTGCCTATTCAAGAGCTACGCCAACTTTCCACTTCAAGCGATGTAATTAAACTCTCATGTGACCCCTCGAAGGTGATCACTTACCGCTTCCACTTCAGCTGGGTCATACCAAACATTAATGTAGGGGTGCTGCAGGGCCTCATCTACAGAAATGCGCTTGGAGGCATCAATCACCAACATCTTGGATAAGAGATCCCTGGCTTGGCTTGCTGAGAGGATGAACAACAAACACATGAGATGGAGGAGTTCTTTCAAATTTACGAACATGAAATGACGACTTACAAATGAACCTACCTTTCAGTTTGTTGTGGTCTGAATCAGCAGGGAAAAGCACGTCTGGGAAGAGCTTCTCAAAGCTGTACCCGGCGTAACGTGGCCTGTTTTCTACGTAGGTTCTTACTGACTGGTTAAGCTTCATTAAAAAGTCCTGAGATGGAGTACCTAGCTGCTCTATGACTTTGTTCCACTGGTCGATGTCTGTGGGGTAAATGTCAAGGGAACACACTCCGTACTCTCCTGCACACATAGTGGCAGTGTGGTATTTAACAGCTACTCACTCAGTGTCCTAAGCAGCACAGACAAGTCATACAACAGGTGGATGCAGAAGAGCCACGATGGAGGTCATGTGGGATCAGGTAGAAAACAATGACAGAAAAGTGACAGAAGCTGAACTGAATGGTGCTGGATGTCTTCACACAGAACGAAGTGATGAGTAATTCACCAGTGACGGGGAAGGATACGATCAGTGCCGGGGAACAACACACTTCCCCTGATCATCTCAGCCACTATGCAGCCCACTGACCACACGTCCACTGGGGGTGGACGAGTAGATGAGAGGGACGTGAGCATGCAAACAAAATGGTGAAACAAACAAACAAACAAAAGGCACAAAAAATGAAAACGATGCAAACCAACCGGCAAATTTGTAATGATGAACAGAAATGAAAATGGAAAGCATGCAGCATCCGACAAATGTAAGAGCAATGTCATGATGAGTTAAAAAATAACTGAAAAAAATAAAGTGAAAGCCCAATTAAAAAACACCAAAGAGCCATGAAAAATACAGCACTGAGGGCTCAAACTGATGGAGAAACAGTCTGACAGTCAGCACAGCATGAAGCACAAACACTACACAGAGCTGGAAAGACCCAAGGATACAGTCCCTCCCTGGGAAGAGGATTTTATGGCGCACCATTTCCGCCAGTATGCAGCCCACAGACCATATGTCCACTAGTGGAGTGGAGTACGGTAAACACAGCCAAAAAGAGGCGAGAAGAATGCACAACAAATTAGATATGTGCAGGAGGCTTGTTTCCTCACAGAATATCCCTGTTATGTATGGATGCACCATGTAGATTTATTCTCCAGTCACTGAGTTTACATTATAATACATCTGTCTGTAGTATAATAATTATTCTCATATGCTGATAATCAACATGCATTAGATGCTATAGAGTGACACAGATAATCACTAACCATTGGCTTGGTATCCCATACCCAGGATCACCTCTGGTGCCCGATAGTAGCGCGTGACCACATACGGCGTCATCAGGAGACCCGTGGCCGCTGTCCGAGCCAAGCCAAAGTCCAAAATCTTTAAGGTACAATCTGACTTGACGACTATGTTGCTGGGCTTCAGGTCCTGCAAAAGAATTCACAACAAAATGAACCTTTTTCGGTGTTCAATTTGCCAATAAGAAACAAAGATGCCATAAAATCAGTGAACGAGAGAACACTGATATGAAACCTCTCTGATGATAAATAGATCCCACATTACTTCACACCCACCAGCTGCATTGTTTAAACACAGATTATTCACAGCTTTGTGTTTGTCTTTGAGATTACAGAATTATTTGAACACATTAGAAATGATCCATCATGACTAAGATCAAATTGACGGAGGCAGATTCCAGCTCCTGTCGCAGCTGTTTGTTGACCCTTTGCCCTTACACATCAGTGTCAAGTATCACAGCAGGTTTAACAGTTCCTCTTCGGGACACTGGCCTGGCATCACCCTGCGTGGTCACAGCCAGCTGATGTTTACCCTGTGAATGATGCCGGCTGCATGGAGGTGTTTGATGCCGCACAACATCTGATAGAGTAGATAAGACAGCCTCTCATGGTCCAGCTCCATCTGAATGACCTGGCACAGATTGGCATCCATCAGCTCCATCACCAAGTACCTGATGGAGCAAAGACAACTGTTTCAGCAGAGAAAGCAAGAGGGAATATTTCAGTGTTGAAGTTAGAAGATAAAAATATCTGATACAAAAATGTATTACTTACACATCTTGGAATTCTTCTAATGATTTTTGTGGTGTAAATACATTTAATAGGCCAATGATCTGTGGAAGGGAAATGACATGAATAAGAAATCAGATAAAGGAGAATCTGAGTGCATATAAAGATAAAACCCATTTCCTCAATCAAAAAGACCACTAATGTAAGGAGGCTGAATATATTAGCATACTTACATTTTTGTGATTGACACATTTCATTAGGACCAGCTCCCTGAACGCTCTCTTGGCATGTGTTTGATTTTGAAAAGGCCGACTCAGCTTCTTGATGGCCACGTTGCGCTCCAGCATTTGGTCGTAGGCAGAGCTGGAGAGCAAAGTTAATGAATCCAATTGAAATACAGTCACAAATTCAGCATGTATAAAACATCACGTTTTTGATGAGTAGTTTCAAAAGTCCAAATTAATTCTTTATATTATAGAAAAAACATATATTTTGCCAAGTAGATACTGACTGAATATGAATAAGTTTAAAAAAACTCACCAGACAATTCCCTGTGCTCCAGAGCCAATGGGTCTCAGATTCTGGTACCGCTTCAGCACCGTAAATGTTGAATCTCCAACATCTAGGCTGTAGAACTCTCTTTCTCTCTTATTTTTGTTCATGGCAGAATCTTTGATCAAGGTTCTCTGTGCATCTAAAAATGTCCTCTTTGATTAAAAAAAAAAAGTGGACACAAAGTTTAAGTATTTTGCAGTGGCAGGATGACACCAAAGACACCACAATGGCCGCTAAGCAGAATGATGAAGACGAATAAAAAATCCCTCCTCCAGAGAAAGCAGATAAGGAGTAAGGGAGAAAATACACTGCTGAATTTCACACGAAGCAACACTGCAGGTCTTTATCTCAGCAACACACCAAGATAGAAGATTTGTGATGAGCAGAGGTGTCAGAACAGCAGGCAACAGGAAGGTCCACTCTATCATATGAAACATGATTCACAGAGTGACTCTGTCACACTGGAAAACCGAGCCCGGTGATAATTCCTGTGATTCTGGAGCCAGGACTCCAGCCCAGTCAGTTACACAAGCAGGTCTTCCTCAGGCACATGCTAAAGCGGCCAAGCTGTGCCTTGAGGCTGGGAACCCGGATAACACACAACACAGAAATGCCAATTTGTGTGTCCGATGTTCCCTGTCATATTTCATTCTGCATTAAACACGCCCTGAATCTAAAAAGGAGAAAACTGTGGCGGATTTCCGTTTATTGTGTTCTTATGTAAAACAGCATGATCGCCCTCCCTGTTCTTCCACTTTCTCCGACACACAGCCCATATGAGGGATATGACTGCCAGAATGAAATGAGTCAGCTCTCCTTCTGCTCGTCCAACGTCACGAAGACGTATGTGACACCCACCTCCCCCACAACATGAAAATAGACACGCCACATCTCTTTATAGATCAGACAGGTGAACAATTACGTTTGTCAGAGTGATGATGAATCAAATGTAATGGTAGTCAGTGTGCAGTGCTCTCAGCTCAAGTGTGCACACTTACATTGTTGTTCTGTTGTGTAATAATTGTGTGTGCCACAATGGCTATCAATGAGGATAATTAAAGTCAATGCATTACCATCCTCACAGCAAAATAACGACCACTGATGCTTACAAGTACACACCGCTTCAACAGCTTCATCTGAAATCAATGACACAACGGCTCTTGTATGTCAGCTGCAGTATTTACAAGGCAGAAGACACTTCAGTGACCTCAGGCACCACCTGACAGGTCCGGACCTCACGCCTGGATGCATTTGAAGGTTGGGTTCTTTCAGACATCTGGGCTCCCTGTGCATCCTTCAAATGCAGGAACACATCCAAGTCATTTGTGGAATACTGTGGATTCCTCAAGCCACAGCATCCCGCACCATTTAATGGACAGTCATATTTATATGACAAAATATAATCCTTGCAAATTATATGTAATCAGGACATAAAATTCCATAAGGATTATTATCTGTGACATCACAGAAAACCAGTAAAACATGTATATGTAATACAAATAGCCTGATAGTTATTACATTACTGTTGACCGTCTGACTGCATCCAAACAGTTCTAACCCGAACATTCAATTAATGTCAATCGTGCGTATTTATTCCAGCATACCCTGGGAATTTTACGCATTCCGTTACACTGATCATCATACATGATATCTTTCACATTTAAACTGTCAGAAAAGGCGGAGGGGGAAAGAAATAGAAGCCCCGTAACGGGTTGACGTGGGACCTTAGTGGAGGAAAATCTGCAGTCCGATATTTATTTTCATTCCATACCGGTCTGTTAACCTTGGCTACGCGACCTCGCGTCTTATCCGCTGCAAATGGAAGAGATTCATCAGAGACGCACAGCCGACAGGCGCCGGGTCGGGATGTGACAGCGCCTGTTGGAGAAACATCGCGCTGGCGGTGTTCATTAAAAAAAAGGGTTGGGGGGACTTATAGCATGAAGATCACAGGATTGCAGGTCAGTGAGGCAGCGATTTTACAACAACGACCACAGCCGTGCAGACGCACTCGCACAGCGACATACAGTACGACCCTCCCCCACTGCCAAACAATAAGCACGGCGGAGGAGGAGCGGAGGAGCAAATCCTCATCTTACCTCTGTCGTTTAATCACACGATCGATCGCCGAGCAGGTCCGATCAGCGGGGAAATGTTCCGGAGCAGCGGACTATTGTTTATGTCGCCGCAAAAGGATGATTTATTCCTTTGTGCGGCTCAAAAATGCATGACCTCACCAGATACACTTGCCTACGATTCCATCTGGGTGTACTGACAGGCAGGCCGGGACGCGCAGTGCGCACGGGGCATGCGTCCCAGCAGCGCGTCACTCCTCATCGGAGACAGACCCACCCCACCCCATCCATTCATCCATCCTCACTTCCGTCTCTCTCTCTCTCTCTCTCTCTCTCTCTCTCTCTCTCTCTCTCTCTCTCTCTCTCTCTCTATCCATCCTCACTTCCGTCTCTCTCTCTCTCTCTCTCTCTCTCTCTCTCTCTCTCATCTATAAAACATATAAAACACTGGAGACAGTTGATGTACAGAAGGCTATTTCAATGGAAACTTCGCTGTTATGACATTGTCAATATTATTGATAAGTGTTATTCAAAGAAAAATATAAATTTATCTACGTTTGTGGTAAATGTGTGCTGTTCAGTGGTGTTGAAGACAAATGAAAACTATTGAGTGAGTAAAACAAAACCTACCGCGCAAGGCTTTTATTGAACTACTATTGTTCAAGGTTTATTACTATTTATTAGCTGTTCACAATGACTAAGTCACACAAAGGAAAAGTTTGAAAAGTATATATGAAGGTTTTCCCTTCATTTATTGACTGCTGCAGTAGTTATTGTACCCCTTAATGACAAACATCTAGAGTACTTTGTAGTGAGCCTTTATGACCCGCTGCAAATGTGATGGTGACACCAGCTCCTGGAAGCATTCCTGAGGAATGTCTGTTTAGGTTCTCAGTAATCCAAATCAAGGTAAATCATGATGAGTCAAAAAGAAATTAAATAAATTAAAAATGATCACTTAATTAAAATAATTGGCTTTATGGTTGGTTGAGATCGTTTCACCTCTCATCCAAGAGATTCTTCGGTTCTGATTGATAGAGTCCAGATACTGAAACTCCTGTTGGAGCAGAAAACAACCAAAACCAAAAAAATAATAAATCTTGTTACAAATCATTACTATTTAATATAGGAGTTGTCGTCCTGACCGTCCTTGTGTGAGCAGAAACTGTGAGGTGCACTCAGGTGTGAATGGTTGTTGTGGTTTCTGGGGTTGGAGGCATATGCTTGTGGATTGGTTGTTTGGTCTATCCAATTTACCAGTCACTGCATTGGAAAGCATACATTGCAATGCTCTGCTGGTTGTTTTGTCCTTAGAGTGGACCAGCTTCTATCTTATTGTGTTTCCAGGTTTGAAATGTAGGGGAATCTTGTGTGAAAATTCTCAATATTTTTTCTTAAACACCGGCAGTGTAGGAGATGATGATGGGTTTCTGTTTTGTTCTTGACAAATACCCAGTTTGGATAGCCGCATGTCGTAATTCTGGACGTGTTCCTGCTCCTTGACCTTTCCTTCTGCCCTGGGAGCAATGTTTTGGGCCTGGCAGTTCAGGGCTCTGATATCCCCTAAGTTGTGCCGCAGCGGATGGTGGGAATCATAAAGATTACATTGGTTGGTGTTTGTGGATTTTCTGCACATCGCAATGTTGAGATTTGCTCTGCTTGGACTCGTTGTCCTTCTGGACTGTCAACTGATAACAAAGCTTCACAAATGAAAATATGTTCTATTCAAGGATTTGCTGATAAGTGATCATTTCCACATTATCATCTACTTGCTGATCTTCAGACCACATAACTTTTGTATAATTGCACCACAGAACTGCATCTTAAAACTTCTAATGCTTGTTGATGTACTTTTCGTATGCTTTGAGGTCAGCTGGGATGAATGTATTTTAGTTAAGTACGTTTATTTAAGTATGTGAAGGCTGGCACAGTGTTTAAACAACCTGTGATTTACAGAAGTGTGTCCTTGTGAAGGATGATATTCAGGGTGTTGAATCGTTTACAGACTGCAGCAGTCTGTAAAAGTAGTTTTTTGTGTTAAAATTTTGGCCTTTTCTTGTGTTGCATCGAGTTAATTAAACTGATCCTGATTCATTGATATATAATATATTTTAACGTCAAACAAACACAAAATGGGTGTTATTACTTTAGTTTCCAGTGAGGCTTCATGGGACAATACGACAACGCTGCAGTGATCATTATCTAAATAAACTGAGGTTTATTATGGGACATATGATGGCGCTGGCATCCAAGCTCGTCTGTCTTGTCTCGTGTTCGTGATCATATGGATTATGGAATGCACAGAGCGCTGCAAAAATTAAAACAAAATTGGCACCATCTACAGTTCATCCATCATTTCGAAGCGCAGCCAGGCTCCACGAAGACATGTGACTGAACGACATCAGGTAAAATTACGTTAACTTGGCGCTGAGTAGTTTAAATTCTCCCCGCAGCCCCCTGACAGCCCCGGATCGCTGTTATTTATCCGTGTCGCTGCGCAGATACCTCGGGCCCTGCGGAGACGCGCTGGACGCGCGTCCCGCACCGACTCCCGCAGCAAAACATTCTCGACTACTACGGAATCTTACCCCTTGTTCCAGCAGAGCCTGCAGTGTTATGATCATTGTGGGAAAAACCTGCAGCGAAAGGCTACAGCAGCGTTCGTTCAGTCGAGGTCGTTCGTCCTTCCCAGGTTTTTCCCGTAGCGCACCTTCCACCGGCGATCCACCGCACCTTGTGTCGTCGGACGGATTAGTTAAATCGGTGTAATTTATCTGATCTCACGCCACCCGCTATTGGTGGCTCTGACCTGTCGCTGTCAAACCGCGGGGTTAATCCAATTAAGTGTTTAAAGGCGACAAACTAAGAATAGCGACAATTACAGTAAAAAGTTTCAGATGTCAGCGAGCTGCCGGTGATGATGGAGCAGATGAAGGAGGCGTCGTGCGGGTAATGTCCTGCCGGAGCCGCCGGAGCGCAGCGCCGTTCACGCAGAGGACGCCGAGGCAGCAAAGCGATGATCACGGGATTTATTTTGGATCCGTGGTGGCAGCAGTGAAGATAATACACAGGATCAGTGGCAGACATAGTTTACATATGGTACCAGGTAACGTTTTCCTCTGCTGAGTCTTCTTTATCACCTCCTTTCCTTCTCCAGGGACAGTTTTGGGTGTCCTCGTGTTTAGATAATGGAAAGATTCTGTTCATTCTATCATTAACATATTTCCGATTATTTCACCTCAGTCTAATCCCAGCTAAACATTCACAAGATTGAGCTGAGATGCATTTAAGAGTCACACTATGTAGTTAAGCAATGCAGCACTCGTAAATCCCTTCGTCTCATCCAGGCCTGCGTGGACAAAAAAGTCATTTTAGTGGAATTTGTTGTTTTTTAGAGGATGTAAAACTGCAGCAGTTTAGATCTGAATATAATTTCCTCAGACATACACACACACACGCACGCACGCACGCACACACACACACGCACGCACACACACACGCACACACATGATTATAGAAATGGTTTGGCACATTGTATTGTTTTACATCAAGTGGTCGTCAGTTCAATGGATCAGTAGGATGGGTTGTCTGTGACAGGATCATATACCTGGTTCATCAAAATCATGGCACACATTGCATTTTTTGTGAAAACTTCAATAACAGGATGATAATAGTGGTTTTACTCCCAACGAAGTGAGCAGAAAATGTGCATTGTACATCAGTCAACAGAAGAAGCAGGTGCACAGAACAGAGGTTCTTTCTGTTTTATAACTCAGTCTGAAATAAACTGTCAAAGTTTGTCAATTAATGAATGCAGATGTCGTCATAGGACTTCGATTTCAGGAGTGGACATGTTTGATCCATGTTCACATTTCGAGGCAAACCCACATTTTTGATGCTATGAAACACATTTGTCCCAGAAATTCAACAACACCTGATTATCCGGTGTTGATATGTGCCTGTCCCTTTAGAGGTATATGTCTTAAAATCAATACTCTGTTACATTTACACCTGTAGACAGACCACACTGAGAGAGAACTACTGATGAAGTTTTGTAGAAGAATGGAAGAGTAGGGCTTTTATTTGCTTGTTTGTGCTTTTAAAAAATAGCAGTAAACAGGGTGCAGGAATACAAGAGGATGCTTTAGACTTCTCATCAATACGGTGGTTTAATTGCTCAATCAAATAGTCTTGCAGTAAAAAGAGACTGCATACTCTCACAGTGTCACTGTGTTTTAGTTTCATTTTGTTTGTTTTTTCCAACACACTTAACCTTTTATGACTTTCCTCCAATCCTGCGGACAGTATTGGCCAAAGACAAATTCAGTTTAAGTAATGGATTTAATCAGACCTAAAGTAATTGGGTTGGTGTTTATCAGTGGAACCATGCCACTTCATTCAGTAGAGCTTTGCTGTGAGTAGCCTATCGTATTACAATTTGGGAACATTTAGAGGAGCAGATTGTCATAATAAAACGATGGATCCGGTGGAATAAAAACACAGTGGTTGAATTTCACAGCCTGCACTATGATGCAGATGCACTCCGATTGTTTTCTCTGACTCCTTTAGAAAACAGATAAATATATTGACAGCGTGTCTCATTTTGTCGTAACCTTGTGAATTGGACATGCAGTTAAATGTTCTTCAGACTTTTTAAACATTTGTACATTGCAGTTATTTCCTTCTTTTATGTGAGCTACTGATAGGAATCTTCATGGTGATATTTACTGTAATCTTCCAAAATCATCTACATTGCAGGTCAATTCTGATGGTGCTTCTTTAAGATGAAGTAAACCCACCCCAGCTTTAGCTTACTTCAGATATACAAAAGTAGTAACAAGAAAAAACCATATAATGAAGTGTACAAAATGGTCCACATTTTTATATACATTTTCTAATCAATGTTTATCAACAGCATGAAAATGTTCAAGACGAGAAAGCATGTTTTTGCATTTCTTAAAGCATCATTTGTCTGCCAAGTATCAGTGTACTGTATAGCTGCACAGTGTGCGTCAACAATCGAACAGCACATCATGATACAGTCGCTTTGGTGCCAGAAGCACAGTTACCTTAGAACTGCCCTCTGGCCAGAATAAAGCCTATTAGGAAATGGGAGGGGTGGCGAGAGCAGCAGTGAGACTAATTGACCAAGGTAATCTAATCAGAGTCAAGCACAAAGAATTGCATTTTTCTTTGAAAAGCTCTTCTTTTTTTAAACTAAGTTCTCTTGACAAGCAGTGTCATCAACCATCATAAGCCAACAACCTTGGCACAAAGAGTGATAAAACTGTTTTCATGACTGATGGAGGATATACAGACCTCCACTAAAACTGGCTGTTTTGTATAAGCAGTAGGATTCTGAAAAATGAAACTCCTCTAGAAAATCAATTTGAACAAAGACTGTGTGTGTTTTGTATGTACGTGAGTGACTGTATGTGTGTGTTACATCTTCAGGTGCGTCCTTGAAGTGTGTGCAGGATGAGCAGCACATTTGTAACATTAGCTGAGGTCCTGGAGGCCCGGGGAGGACCTCTGCTGGAGGAGGAGGTCTGGTCCCTGCTGCTGGGCACTGCAGAGTCTTTAGTGGACATCTCCTATAAGGGTGAAGCAATTTATAGAAATCATTGTCCCCAACGCTCATAAACACTCCATACCTTAACTCTGTTACCTCTCATTATATTATTGCAATTTGACATTTGGACTTGCTTTCCTTTGTTTCACTCATTTTAAATTGCACTGTAGTCCCACCAAAATGTTGTAATGAGGTTTTACTTTTTTCTTTTCTTTTTTTTTTCAGGACACAACAATATGTGTAATATCATAAGCCCCACCTCCTTACTGCTGTCAGCCACTGGCACCTTAGCATTTAAGAACTGTGGCCTATCAGACGAGGTATCCACCTTCACCGCTCCAGAGATGCTGCAGGGACGCGCCAGCTCAACCAAACCCGCCACAGAAAGGGTCAGTGCAGACTCACTCATGTGTGCTATCATGTATATAATGTCAGATTTAATGGATGCTTGTTTGGACAAAAAAGAATCTCATCTCTATTTATAATTCTTACAGTGAATTTAAACTCATGTGAATATAAAGTGTGTCTTCTTTTAGAGTGTAAATTCACAGGATGTCACGAGTGAAGGACGACCGACATGTAATCACGCCATCTAGTGGCTAAATGAGAACATCTCTTCTCTGAATTCTGCACCCAGGAATCTAAATTTAACATTGGGTAGAAACTACTTACAAAAAATCACAGCTTTTACTGAATATAAATCAAACATTAAACCTAGTGAGTTATTTTTGATCCTGGAGATTCAAATCTTTAAAAATCTTTTAAACTTTCCTGAAGTAACTCAAGTAATATACCAATTCCTTTTTCTCTCCTTGTTTCTTCTGCCATTCTCCAAATCTTCAGAAAATTTCATCATCTCATTGTATTTAATTTTAACCCATCCTCCAAAATTAAATGAAACTTAATAAATGAAACTGCTAAACCCAAATGTGCAACATCATAACTTTATCAAGGATACCAACCCATCAAAGCTATTTAAATCAATCTATTTGAACCCATAAGAATGTGTCTCTTTTCAATGTTAGACAATTGTTATTTCAGAAAATTATAGTAATAATACTTTTTTATTTTACCAAAGACTTGTTTGTCTTTAACTTGGGTTAAGATTTTTTTTAAAAAGTCCCACAATCTTTTGAATTCCTTTAACCAAATTACACACATTTAATTCATTTTCTGTGATTATAACCATATTGGTAGTTAATAATATTTTTGCTTTAGTTCACTGAACCTCTCTAGAAACATTAAGGAGACAAACAGAAAAGGAGACTGACCTCCAATTTTCAAAAAGTTTGCTTTACTGTGAAGCTTAAAGAAATACCTTAAATACCTTTAAAAAGTTTTAAAATATGCGTGTGCTTGGTAAAAGGTTTATATTTATAGTATTACTCTGCATTTGTCTTACAGTTTTAGTAATGATGTAAAAAAAAAAAAGACAAAAACATCAAAGTATTTTTAAAGTGAGCTTGCTTTTTACTGTACAGTCAGTTGATTTATACCACTATACGTCCATTTTGTTCTACAGATGCTGGTGTATTCACTGGGGATGACTCTCTACTGGTCAGTTGATTTCCACCTACCTCAAAATCAGGTAGGGAACCTTGACACCAAGATGTAATATTCAGTTCATTCCCATGCTTACCTTACCATAATGGTTCTCCTCTGTCATCCCTCTTAGCCAGTCCAGTTGAGTGACCATCTGAACAGTCTCCTCCTCAGTATGTGTGAGGACCTGGCTCATCGCAGGGTCAATCTTAACTCCATTCTGGAGGCCTGCGAATCTCAACATAAAGCCTCCAGCCTGCCTCCACCCGCCAAAGTCATCAGACATCTGGTGGAGGAGGTTTTTCACGAGACGGTTAGTTTAAACAGAGGGAGGCAGTGTTCTCCACTTCACTTCACTTTGTCTACAGACAATATATGTCTAAGAATTTAAAGAAAAACTTTGTAATCATCCATATTATGACATAAGATGAACCCAATGGGATTTCTTTTCCTCCAGATGGACCATGGCTCTCTACCAGACAGTAATGTTCCTTTGAGCGGCAGGAGCCAGATGATCAGAGAGAGGCTTCATGGTGAGAGTTTATGCTGCTATTGATAAGTATTTGATCAAGTGATTAGACAATTGAAGAACTCCTTGATGACTTAACTTAATCCCTACAAAAATATACTGTATATAATTTATAAATGCAATAAACATGTAATGCATTTTCTTGTTGCTCTCCAGGACTCACTAAAAACACTTTGGCAAATAAGAAAATGCCACAGCAACAAGTATTATGTTCTAACATAACTAACAGAATCATTTATGGAGCCTCATCTTAGAATTTTGAAGATTTAAGTCACCATAAATAAACCTGAATTGTGCTAATCTCATTAGAGTGCACTATTGATTAAATTCACTGTATTCAATTTGCCCTTTTACCCAGGATATTTCTATGTGCAGTCACTGCACTTTTGACTCACAATAGTGCACAGATCAACAGGATTAAAATCTTAACCTAAAGCAAGCCCAGGATTAGGTGCTCCAAGAGCCAATAATCAGATATAGGGAATTGTACCCTCTACTGGCCTCAGTTGTTCCAGACATGTCGGTGTTTCTGAGGAGCACCGAGACGGACAGGAATCTAACATTTGTCACCTTTCATTTCGTACTTTGTTGACAGGAAAGAGAGGGCTATTCTCAGACTTCAGTGACGGGAGTGTTGAGGGGAGAAGATACTCAACAGACTCGGACTCAAAGTCAGGTAAACATTCCAAAACAAAAACTAGAAGGAAGAGAAAGGAGAAATCATAATTGCTGTCAAAATAGTGATGCTTAAGAGAATCCACACTATAAATTGTCATCAGTAACTTCTTAAATGTCTTACAGCAATAAAATTCTCATTTTATGTCTGTTTCGAAGGGAGTTTACCTCACAGACCTTGGCGACAGAGACCACGGAGCTCTCCCACACCACTGTACCAATCGTCTTTAGATAGGTTTGTGCCATATAAATGCATACTTACATACCATATCCTGTTATATAGAAGATACTCTATCTGGGCATAGGCCTACCTGCCAACGCCTCTCCTTGTGCTCGCTCATTGTCTGTAGTGACTTTTAGGGGACGTGACATTGTCCCAGAGTATTACTTTTCCAAATCATGTGCGCAGCTAATGTTCAGTCTGTCCTTCCCCATCTTTCTCTCTCCCCTCAGACTCCCTCGTGGGGTTCGTCACAGGGACAGCAACTGCAGCTGGATTGGTAAGAGCCCCCAGCACGAAGTCTCTCCTAAGACATCAGGCAGATCTCACAGTCCCTCCATCACCTTCAGTGAGTCGTCACTTAGCCTGAGCCAGAGGAAAGCCAAGGTAAGATTGGGCTTTTAAAAAAAATGTTTCTTCAGTGACATAAATGCACCTGAAATATTTTTTGTATTGGAGCTCAAAGGCTGATGGACATGGTGCCGTATAGTTATACTGAAAATATTTGTCTTGACAGGCTCTGGGCCCTGAATTCATCAGAATGCCTGACGAGCAGCACGTTGTTCTCGAGCTTCCAGGTTCTATTGTGGTAAATTTACAATTTTTCCTCAGTTCCTGATCAAATTGTATGTGATCACTGTTCTTCACACTATTTGAACTTGTTTTTTTGTATCCCGTATGTCTGTTTGTACAACTGCAATGTGCAGTGTTTGTATATTTATCTACATGTATGTAAGCGTGTCCGTACATTTCTTTATGTCAGCGTGTGTCTGTTTGTTTGTGTCTGATCGCCGCAGTCCAAAAAGGGACGGTCCTGCTCATCTCACAGAGAAGTGACTGTGGTTCTGTTGAACGGACAGTACGTGGTGGTTCGCTGCGACATTAAGACCAAAGCCAGAGACGTGTTTGACATGGTGGTGGCTCATGCCAACCTGGTGGAGCACTTCTACTTCGGTCTTGCCTTCCTTGATGGTAAGAGGATGTTTCCATGAGGGTCGTAACCTATTGAGCTTGTGACGCTGTGACCTTCAATTGGCATGAGGTGTGGACTTGAAATAAAAATTTGAACTGTTGACAGTAACCGTTGCTTCCCTTCCACTCTGCAGATGATGAATATTTCTTTTTGGAGCATGAAACCAAAATCTCAAAAGTTGCTCCTGATGGTTGGAAAAAAGGACAGATATTGTCCTTTCTGGTGTTTCTTCGAGTCAAGTATTTTGTTGATGATATTGCCTTTATTTTGTGAGTAGTATACTAGTTTTTACTTAAATGTGGTGCATTTATGTGTAGAAATACATACTTCCACAAAAAACATGAACTTTTGGTTTAAAGTTGTTTCGTGTTTCCCCAGACACAGACTGACTCGTCACCAGTACTACTTACAGCTGCGGAGGGATATCTTGGAGGACAGGTTTTACTGTAATGAGGAGACGGGCTTGTTTCTGGCTGCTCTCGCTCTTCAGGCTGAGTTTAGTGATTACATGCCAGAGGTACAGACAACAAGAGGAAAACTGTTCATCAGATGACTTCAAATGGCGCCATTTTTCAGTGTATCTTGGACACATCATATTTGGCATTCTGTCTTTTTTTTTTTGTTTTTTAGTTGTACGGTAAGAATTACTACCAGCCAGAGCATTATGTGTCCAAGAGGATGCTAGAGAAGCTGGCCCTGCCCAATGTCAAGGAAGAGTTGCCACGACTACATGCAAGCCATGCCCAGATGCTTCCAGAGGAGGCAGAGACAGAATACCTGAAGGTATCCGTGCTACCGATGCTGCTACACTACGAGTACTACTGTATATGAAATACACGACTATTACTTTCATTGATGATACCTCTCCTGTCGTATTTTCTATCAATTGCATGCAAATGTGCGCAGTCACTTTAAAAATATGGGCCTTGCAGATTGCTCAGCAGTTACCCGAGTACGGGGTCATGTTCCACCGTGTTGGGAGAGAGAAAAGGCCGGTGGTGGGAGAGCTGGTTCTGGGAGTCTGTTCCAAAGGAATCATCGTGTACGAGATGAAGAACCACATCCGAACCGTCACCCGACGATTCCTCTGGAGGGAAACCGACTCTATATCCACTGGGGTGAAAAAGAAATGCCATTTTGCTGTCCAAGATGCTGATTTTTTTTTCTTAAATCTCAGCCTAAATTAATTTTTGTTTGATGTCTCTCTTTCAGCGACGTAAACTGATCATAGAGTGTGGCGGGCCCAGCGGGAAGAAGCACAGTTTTGTTACAGAGAGCTCAAAGATTGCACAATATCTCCTGAACCTCTGCTCAGCACAGCACAAGTTTCACAGCGAGATGACGTCACGTCAACTCAACCATATCGCCATCCCAGGTGGGGACGTTGAATTTTGATCATTCTTTTTGGCATATGTAATAAAAGACCATAAATCACAACAGTTTTATATGTTGGATCCTCCTGTTTATCCAGATGAAAACATGGATAAGTACATGTCTGCCTATCGTGGACATAACTTGAACCTGAAGCGGATGTCCTGCTCTGAGGGCATGTTGAACCACGTAGGTTTGACTCCTGGTCAACCCGACTCCCTCTCCAAGTCTTGCGATGACCTAACCGCCAAGCTGGAGGAGCGGCTGCATCAGCAGAGGCAAATGAGGAGGGAGATGAGCAGGGAGATGAATAAGGAGCCCTCGGAGATAGGAAGTTTCAGGGAAGTGAAAGAGCGACCATGTTGGAGGTACTGTGTGTGTTCTTTATGAAGAAAAATGTGTGTACCTGTATGTGAAGGAGATATACATTAGAATGAAATGAAATAATGTACACTGTGTTATAGCACTCCGGAGACCATCCCTAGAATGATGTCCAGCGTTTCACTGCAGAAGGAGGACTCTGATGCTTCGTCCTCCATCCGGGGTGAATATATAATACATGCAAATGGATGAAAAATAATAAATAATTGTAAAAAAAAAAAGATATTCAGGTTGGTTGAGATGAAAGATCCTCTGCACCCTACATTTATCCCAATTTATTGAGATCTTTTGTTCAAATTGTATGTTCAGATAACTGATAACTGTCAAATTCTAAATTATACATCAGCGTAAAAGTGCAAATGTAACCATTTTAACATTCTAGCTCTCAAAATATTGAAACAAATGTACAATGGTCTGTTTTCCATATATAAAACACATGCCTTGCAGTTGATACACCAACCAGGACCCCACCGGAAAGAGAGATCATCTGTGTGACCCTGAAGAAAGACCCAAAATTGGGCTTTGGTGAGTTCAGTAGACTTAATATAAATTAATGTACAAACTGGGATCAAAACCTGCACTTTTGTTTTTACTCCCTCTCTGTTCCTGCTTCAGGCTTTGTGATAGTGGGCGAGGACAATACGGGTAAACTTGACCTGGGGATCTTCATCGCTTCCATTGTGCCTGAAGGGCCTGCAGACAAAGACGGACGAATCAGACCTGGTACCAAACAGCAGCAATAGGATAAAACATAACCTGTAACGGGATATCGCTTTAGAACACTGACAACCTATAATATGGCTTTTTGATTGATTTGTTAATTTACGCAGGTGGACGTCTCATCTCCCTAAACAAAACCAGTTTGGAAGGAGTGACGTTCAGTGATGCTGCTGCCATTCTGCAGAGCAGCCCTGAAGAAGTGGAGCTCATTGTGTCCCAGCCCAAACGTAAGCACTGCTCAATTCTCTGCATGCAGAGAAGTTCATACAGTCATGCAAACATTCATTCATCACTGTCGTACTGTTACTATGAATAGCTGGAACACTTGATGCAACCTATATATGAGGTCCTTTATTCTACCTGGTTGTTTTCCCATCAGAATCTCTGAAGGAGAGCAGGAGTTCCTTAAGTCAGAGCACTCTAGGTTTGGCACTGGAGAGAGGTTTTGGCTCTCAAACCACACTGAGAGGTTTTGGCTCTCAAACCACACTGAGTGGCACAGAATACCGTCCTGCCATGGATGAACTTGAGGAGGCCATGAATCTGTCTAACATGGCGACCCCAAAACGGAACAAGCGGCTTCACATTCCGGTGGTTCGAATACATGATGCCCAGGTTAGAACCCATAATCAGCTGACATTGATGAGACAGAAGTGAGTTTGTTTTTATGTACAACATGAGGTCAAAACTGATAAAACCAGCCAACCAGGATACCTAAAACAATAACTGTTATCATCATTCCTCTGCATTATGTCGGTTTCCTTATTTTCTTCATTTATTCTCTCTGTTAATATAAAACCATTCATTCCATTTCTAAATTGATTTTTTGTCAGGAGGTGTGTTCCAGGTCATCATCTATCTTAAGTTTAAAGACAGGGGAGCGCTTTGTAGTGGAGCTGAAGAAAAGCAGCGGCAGTCTTGGCATCAGTGTTGCTGTGAGTTGGTTGTTTCCGTTTTATCATACAGCATTTACCAAATATACCTCCAGTCTCATTTGTCTGCACTGAAAGTCTTGGTAGTCTTTTGACTGTTAACATATTAAATCAAAACTTACTGTATCAACATATTAACATTGATGCTCAGTGTGACGTCAGCTCAGGCAAACAGGACTAAAAAGAAAAGGCTGATGGGTAATGAGATGTGATACGCAGTAACTTGGGTCACCCCACAGGCTGAATCAGTGTATGTTTCCAGGGTTATTTGTGGCTTCTGACTTCGATCAATTTCTTTTCTTTCAATCTCTCTCCGCCAAAAAGGGAGGAATAAACACAAAAATGAGATATGGAGGCATTTACATCAAGAGCCTAGTACCTGGAGGCGTTGCAGAGCAGGATGGACAGATTCAGATCGGTAAGCTTTTCATTTTTTCCTTTCAATCTGTGATCACGTTGCTGCCAAAAACTTTCTGAAAACTTTTTTTTTTATTTGGTGCCTCATGTTCGCTCATGACATACTCTACATGCACTCTTCCACTTCCTTTAGCAGACAGACAAACACTTCTCACTACATTTGTGTTGATAACACATAAATAACACATAAACCCCTTGGTTAACTTAAAGGTGAGGTCTTTACCAGAGAAGGGACGACTGAAGGGTTTGGATGAGGATCCATGATTTATGTTGTGACATGGTGAGGACAGTAACTGTAGCCTTTTAATGGGTTTTGGGGTTTAAATTAATGAAAAGGGACTGTTTGACCTTGGTTGAGGTGTGTGCTTCATTTAGTGCCCTTCTTGTTTAACATTTTGTCAGTTGTAATACACATAGACGTGCTACCGGCACCACTGTCCTGTGTCAGTGACGGCCTGGTTCATGCTTCAGTGAGCAGAAACAGCTTTTAGATTTGTTGACATGCCCGTCAACACACACACACACACACACACACACACACACACACACACACACACACACACACACACACACACACACACACACACACACACACACACACACACAAAATTAAACCATTAATGAATAGATGTTCCAAATGATGATGAGATTTGTTTTCGTGTATGTGACAGGCGACAGACTGCTGGAGGTTGATGGGTCTAACCTGATGGGTGTGACTCACCAGCATGCTATCGAGTGCCTAAAGAGGACTGGGGAGGTACACACACACACGCACATGCACGCACACACGCACACACACACACACGCACACACACACACACACACACACACACACGCACATGCACGCACACACGCACACACACACACACGCACACACACACACACACACACACACACAAACAAGAAGTAAAACAGCCAAATGAACAAAACACACAATGCACTGTTTTCAGCGTGTTTGCTGTCACTGGAGTTCAGGCTTCAGGTCTTGGATCCTTTAATTAAACTAGTGAGGGGGGCATAGACACCCCTCATAAAAGTAATTTCAGAATTACTCTTTTATCATTTGGTTGTAAGGACTTGGGCTCTGCGATGCCCTGGTGACATGTCCGGGATGTACCCTGCCTTTTGCCTATAGCCAACAGGGATAGGCTGCAACATAACATGTGACCTGTAAGGCGGAAAAAGCGGTTGAAGACGAGACGATTGCGGGCGTCTCGTCTTCAATAACATGGATGGATGATGGGATGTAAGGACTTGCTGGATCTTTAAGATCCATCGTCCTGATGTGTAATACTAATATAGATGAACTTTTTAATTCACTTTCTGCACCAAATGCGTAATACAGAAGTATGAATGATTGAACACAAACAGTGTGTATCTGTGCTCCTTAGGTGGTTAGCCTGCTATTGGAGAGGGAGCCCCCAGTAATACTGGAGCCCAGGCCTGACTCACCCTGCCCCCCTTTGGCCTTCAGTACATCACAATCACAGCCCCCTAGGACTGAAGTCTCCATGGAAACAACCTTGAGTGGTGGAAGCAAGGACTACAGCTTTGTGACTGATGGTGAGAGTGAGGGGAGAGAAGGGAAGCATGCATTTACAAAAAAGGCACACACACACACACACACACACACGCAAACACACACACACACAGCCCAGAGGTGACTATGAGTCATCTGACAGCTACATTGTGGTTGCTGTCAGAGTCATCTAGAGTTGACTCGTTCTGTCCCCCCTAGACTCTCGGCTCTGAAATGTGGGAGCAGCCTGTTTCTGTCTCTAAAGCTTTCCTTTCTTTACTTGATATGATTCATGGAAATGTGATGAAAAACATGTCTGCTTTTCCCAATTCTGTCTTTTGGAGATGAACGCCTCCCCCTCTCATTACAGACCATGTGTCAGATTAAAGATTACACAACACACACTGATGCTTCAAGATTGCCCTCCATCTCTCCTCTTTCCTAGAAAACACGCATGAGGTAGTGCTGAAGAAGAGTTTGTGTGGCCTTGGCTTCAGTGTCAACATCTCACAGCTTCGCTCAGGCTTAGACTGCGGCAGCGTGGTCCGCATCAAACGTCTGTTTCCGGGGCAGCCTGCATTGGAGAGCGGCCTCTTGAGAGAGGGAGATATTATTCTGTCGGTCAACAAAGAGCCTGTCAAGAACCTCTCCTATCAGGTAGGGTTTGAGGTATTTAAAGTAATTTTCATACATGCAAGTGGTTTCTCGGTGGTTGTTGTTTTGTTTTATAACATTAAAAGTGGGGATATGATGTGGTCACAATTTTTTACACTACAGACAACAAACATTGACCAAAGGACAATGTGAAAATATTACAGAGCGTTAGCAGCTCCAGCAGCCCTGCTCTTTCTTGAGATCCCAATCACGTCAGCAGTTCACTAATCCTTTAATCTCAGGCGGTGGAAATAGTCAGCTAGTTGTGTCATAGCATTTAATGTGTCATTTAATCTTTTGTGTGCTGTCGAAGATTCCCAGTGGCATTCGCACAAGTACATTTAGACGTATTACAGTCTGTCTTGTTCAAGCTGAACCCGTGACAACTGTCCTCTTTTCTCAGAGGGTTTTATTCCTGCTACGTGGAGCTCCATCTCTAGTCCATCTGCTGATCTGCCGGCCAGATCCTGGAGTACTCTATGATGTGGATGACAACACACTGGTGAGTGCATAGATCCACACAAAAGAAGCACAAGTTAGACCCACTAGCCCAGACAGACCAGTGTTCCTCCCGTCTGGCTCCTGTAGGGCTGTGAACTCTTCCGGGAGGTTCGATCTCGGTCTCTGGACATCCGACTAGGAGAGGACTACAGCAGGCTCCTGAAGACTGAACATGAATTCAAACTCCACGTTCAGAAGCAGCACCCCACCCAGGAGGAAGATCTGACCAAAGCAGCAGAGAAAAGCTCAGAACCTCCCGGAGCTCCAACAATCTGTCTGAGTGGGGAGCGTTTGGACAGCGAAGTTCAGGTCGCTCAGCCTCTCGCGTCTCCCCCTCGCTCGCCTCCGTCACCTACCTCGCCCACATCGCCTCCGTCACCTGTCTCGCCAGCCTCACCCGCTTCCCCAGCGTCACCTGTCACAGCTGCGTCACCCACTGTGGGCTCTCCACTGGCTCGACCAGAGTCACAGCCATCTGGGAAACCAAAGGAACAACAGGAAGTAGAAGCAAAGGAGAAGAACCAGGAAGAACACAAGGCCGGAGAGGATGTGGGGTCGACAAGCTCAACGGTGACTTTTACAGACGTCTGTCCCAAGACTTCTTTTGCATATGCCAGGTAATACATCTGATGCTGACTCACATCGACACGTTTTACACAGTAATACAACTGTCATGGTTCAATCATTCCTCACTTGCATGCAAATAAAAAACTTTGTGTTTACACATGTTACAGACTAAGGCCACAAATTATTGTAGCTATTTCTCCAACAATGGATTTGACATTCTCACAAATCAGTCCAGTCATAAGCTGTGTTTAGACTCTGTTTAGAGCTTGTTGTGTGCCGTTAAGTTAATTTTAAATAATTTAACTGCTTTATTATACAGAAATTATGCTTTTATGAATTTAAAATCATCTATAGATTGATCAGTTTAAATTAGCCTTTCAATAATTCATTTGAAAGTCAAATCTAAAGGTTGTAGAAATGGTTGTTTTCTGTCTTCAAATGTTAAACTACTGTTCACTTAAAAATGAAATTGCAGCTGTAAAAATAATATTTTCTAATTTCATTTTATCTGCATCTCAGCCAAGATGAAAATACTGAGGTTGTCTTTGGGAGTGACCAGGAAGGATAGGATCAGGAATGAGTACATCAGAGGGACAGCACATGTTAGAGGTTGTGGAGATAAAGTCAGAGAGGCCAGACTGAGATGGTTTGGACATGTCCAGAGGAGAGATAGTGAATATATTGGTAGAAGGACGCTGAGTTTTGAACTGCCAGGCAGGAGGCCTAGAGGAAGACTAAAAAGGAGGATTATGGATGTAGTGAAAGAGGACATGAAGGTAGTTGGTGTGAGAGAAGAGGATGCAGAAGACAGGGTTAGATGGAGGAAATTGATTCGCTGTGGCGACCCCTGAAGGGAAAAGCCGAAAGGAGAAGAAGAAGACATTTAATAAATCATTTACAAAGATTTCTTTTGTTTCACTGCAGTGGAGTCAGAGAAGAGGCAGATGGAAGTGTCACCTATTGCCTGATGGGAAATGGACTGACTATCATGGCAGATGAAGAATACTTGACCATCAGCTCCACCCTAGAACCTCCTCAGAGCATCCCCTCCAGTGTGGCCACTTCCACTCCAGCCATCAGCCCCACAGGAGTCCACACTCAAACCTGCAGCTCCTCCTCTAGTTTCCCTTCTCAGAATCCAGGCCCCGGCCCTCACATCCCCCCCACCACCATCACACCCCTCAGCCTCTCATGTGACACCCCAACCACGTGTCCCCTTTCTCACCCAGCTCAGCCACTCACAACTCAGCCACCAAAGGCCAAGCACCACCCCATCCAGCAGGGACTTCTTCTGAGCCACTATAATGTCCTTTCCAAGAACATTAGGCCTATGGTGCCTCCACCCCAGCCCCCCGCACCCCCACTGAACCCCATCACAGCCCAGGTCATGTCCTCTGTAACTCCCTGTGCCACCCCACCAGTAGCGACGCTACCACCATCAGTGCTGCCACCACCATCCAAAATCAGCCTTCAGCTGAGACAGGAGGCAGAGAGGAAAGAAAGGGAATACAAAGATGATGACGAAGAAGTGGATGAGGAGGAGGAGGAGAGCCGAAGAAAGGCAAGTTTTTTAACAGATGGACAGAGAAATAGATAGATATAGTTATGAAGTTTTTCCTAAACTTACAAGTATTATTGTTAGTAAGTGCTTTAAGTTTAAGTCTAAACAACATGTGACAAAACCTAAAAAAGTGAAATGATCATTGTTCACCCTTCAGGGATTGGTAAAAGAGTTTGAGCTGACAGTTGTCCTGACTAAGTCCAGGAGTGGGAGCTTCGGGTTCACCATCACTCGAAGTAAACTGGATAACTGCTACTACATACAGGAAATACTGGACAACCCAGCCAAGGCAGATGGGCGCCTCAGGGCAGGGGACCGGCTCATCACAGTACGAACAATCAGACACGTGCACACAAACGTTTCCACATTTCTGCAAATAAAACACAAAATCTTGTATCAAATTTTCATGTACAATGTACTGACGAAGCTGACTGTGAACTATTCCCTGTCTGCCACTTGTTTCCAGGTGAACGGGCACGATGTTACTGACGTGGCGGACGATATGGCCATGACCATTCTCAGATCATCTCCGAGAAGACTCAGTATGACGCTGGGGAGGGCAGTGACCAACCTGGTGGCCCCACCTTCATGTGACAGTCTGCCTGATGTAGTTCTCCACAAGACACCTTCAGGGCAGCTCGGTGGGACACCGTTTACTAGGACACAATGTGGAGACACGGACACATCGTCAGTGTCCTTTCATTGTAATCCTCCATGTATGCTTCTCCCCAGGTATTAAGCTGACGGGGGGCATCGGCAGCAAATGGCAAGGCATCTACTGTCTGCAGGTGGTGCCAGGCTCCCCAGCAAGTGAGGAGGGCAGCGTCCAACCCAGTGACAAGATCATTTATATCTGTGGCAAGTGTACGCTCGGAATGACGCTGGAGGACGCAGTCAAAGCCTGTGAGATTGCTCCTCGTAAAGTTAAACTTAAAATCCTGAGGTAAGTCCTCAGGTTTCAGAGATATGGGTGCTGACGCGTGTTTGGCTTTGTGTCGTGGAATGACTCCAGTTTTTGTGTTTGACACAGAGAAGACCAGCCGGTGACCCCCAGGGCCAAATGGAATGGTAAGGACCCCTGAAGGAATGTGACGCTTCCTTCTTTCTCTGCATCACCCAAGGACACACAAAAAGTAGAATTCAGTTGTCATGTGCGTTATAGGCTACACATGGGTTGCATAGAAACCATCGTGTGTGTGCTCAACTAGATAACTAACGATAACTAAAGTTCATTCTCATGCAGATATTTCCCATTTCTGGTTTCACCCTCTCTCTTTTAATGTATCCCTAAATGTTTTCCCTTTGTAGGTCTGTTTGACTGGAAGAAGGACAGGAAGTTCTTTGCTCGTTTTGAAGAGCCCACCGCTGCAGATAAGGATTCCCCGACTGAAGACGGTGAGTTTTCTCTTCCTCATTTATTCCTCTGGCTTATCTCCTCCAAGCATTAGCATGTGATTAAATAATTTCCTTACACGGACAATAAAGTATGTTTCTTTCTTTCTTCTTTCTTTTTGTGTCGGCAACATAACTGCTTCCCCTTTCGCCAATTTGCTTGTTGCTCTTTTGCCCGCATGAAGCCGGATCTCGGTAACAGAATATAGTTCTTTGCAGCCATGTCTGTGTCTGAATGCTGACAGACACATCCTGGAATCGCGCAGCGAGATTAATAATTAGCAAGCCTCTGGCCCCCCACTGGTGTATCAGACGCTGTAGCTATCACACACACACACACACACACACACACACACAAAGGGA
This sequence comes from Antennarius striatus, assembly GCF_040054535.1. Taxonomy (NCBI): domain Eukaryota; kingdom Metazoa; phylum Chordata; class Actinopteri; order Lophiiformes; family Antennariidae; genus Antennarius; species Antennarius striatus. The sequence goes on along the minus strand of NC_090786.1, from coordinate 13,232,682 downwards.
CAATGCCATACAGCCAGGGGTCTAAGGGGCAGGTAGCTCAGTTGCCCAGTGACGGTGCAGGTGGTGGTAAGGGACAGTGGAGAGGGTCAGCCTGAAAAGACCGGCATTGTCCACCTGTCATAGAAGAAGCTATCCATCAACACTTCTCTTTCAAAATGGCTAAAGAGGAGGGAGGTCGGTGTGCATTGTTGTGTTTTTGCTTTGTTTTGTCTTTTTTTTTCTTCGTGTCTGTTCCAGAAATTTCGTTGGCAGAAAGTGTTTACATGGACAAAAATTTGTTGAAAAGACATGAAAATATTTGATGGTTGGCTTTCACAATATTTATTTAACACATCATTTTGGATACAAAAACTGAAATAGTGTTTTGTTTTCCTTTTTTCAGTTGAAGCTGTGTGTACGACAGCTAGAAATTTCAGATGTCTCTCTGTCACCCAAGAGCAAGATGTAAGTTTCTGGATATGTTAATGATGCTTCCAAGGCGTTTGCATCTCCTGGAAGCTCTAGGCATCCTTTTTTGATCACTGAAATTATTTGAAATGTCTGCACACTGTAACATGAGTCTGCTGCTTCTCTGCTGGAGGTCACAGCCTGCAATGTGTCTGTCTGGCTTTCTTTAAGCCTAATTCATAAAGACAACACAACATCAACTCTGAAGAATATTTAGGGCTCTTTGTCAAAATGCTGGATGGCAAATTGTTGTTTTTCTCCTCATCTTTCAAGAGTTGTGTGATGCAAGTGGAGTTCACAAAGCCTGAAGGAGGAGGCCTGGGCTTTGCGTTGGTTGGAGGAACCAATGGCAGTATGCTTAGGGTGAAGGAAATCTGCTCTGGTGGAGTGGCTGAGCAGGATGGTCGGCTTCGAGTGGGAGACATTTTATTAGAGGTAATAAAACCATATCATATTTGTTCATTGTTTTATTATGGCCACCATGAGGGAAGCTTTGATATTTACTGTGAGTATTGTAGGTGAACGGTGTGATTGTGTCTGGGCTGAGCCACAATAAGGTGGTGGACATCCTGCGTAAAGCCGAGGGCACCGTGCAGCTCACCATCTGCAGGGATATCCTGACCTATTCCGAGTCACCGACACCACCCAACATGTCCGCTCAAAGTGAAGCTGTTTTAGCCGAGCAGCCGGCCCCAGTGTCCAGCCCTGATGCTGGTTCCTCCCCTGATGTCCTGCTGGATAAGAAAGCTGCTTGTCTGCCTGGTACAATGTCTTTACAACAATCTTTCCTTTCGTTCTGGATTTTTTTTAGAATAATGAGAGAAAGAGCTTTTGAGTGATATAAAAAAAAGAGAGGAACTGAGACTTGAGAACTATTTAATTGCCCTGATACTAGCCTCATCTCCCTGCTTTAATATTTAACATACAAAATTATTATCATGTTATCAAATATTTCATCATAGTTATATCTCTCTTTCAGAGGTAACATCACCCCCTGTGGATAATGAAGCTGGTGTGTTCCTTACTTCACCGCCACCTCCACCACACCGACGACTGACTGTTGTCACAGATGAGACAGATGTTATGCAGGTAACACATAAACATTAACTAAACTTAATAACAGTGGTGTTAACATTTAATCCTGCTTATCTTTACTAGATACTAACTACTTTTGCTAACACCTTGCCCTGTCTGTTACCTCCTCCGGCTGCAGGAGAGCTGTAACAGCACCCCTTCTCATCAAACTTGCTGCCCATCCCTGAATGTCACTGACATGTTGCATGGAGCTTCTGACAGGTAGTTCATTCATGTATTCTCTTATTACATACGCGACAACTTCATAATATAAAAATAAGGGAATTATTCCATTGATGACCCTTAGGACATCCCAAAATTCCTCCTACATTTAGACAAGGATACATGCAGTGAATCACAAAATCCCACTAAGTACCTGCTTTGATATGTCTGTGTCAAGTAGTACGTTGTGTATTCTCTGCTTCGTCCTCTTTTCCAATTCCTTTGTGTCAACTGAAGTTCCCCTACCAAACACAAGGTGGCAGCAGAGAGTAGTAAATCGACAACAACCTGGGATAAATTCTGTCAAATGCCAAAAAGGCAACCAATCCTGTGACAGTTAGGATGCATTTAGTATTCTCTTTGGCCTCAGAAAAGAATAGCAGCAGTATTAAGATATTGTAGCCTCTTGTCTATACTGCATTTTAGGTGGAAAAGTCGCAGGGAAAGGAAGCTCAGCCTTGCATGATTTCATCCCATCTACCCGAAGAGTAAAAATGGTCTGGTCTCACCCCTGCCCCCTGACTTCCCCAGGAAACAAATTGTGACCAAACTTTTGGACCAGTCCTGCAAAGACATCCAAAAAACCCAGTCAGATGGTTGGAGTAGTGCAGAGGAAGATGATGATGTATTTAATGGTTCTGAGCAGGCGATGACATCCCCCCAAACAGGTATCTTTTTCTCTATTTTCATCCTTTTGTGGAAAAAACAAATAAAAAAAAAAGTAGTAGTGAGTCAAACAAGCAACATTGGTTCTTCTCCGTTCTTCCTTTGTTTCCCCAGGCCCACCCATAGTATCAGAGGAGGAACTAGCCGCTTTAGCTCTTATTTGTCCGGCTGGGACAAGCCAGTATTCAGGCTCCAGAGTCAAAGCCCTCATCCAAATTCTGCAGCATCAACTGGACCAACAGGAACTGGTCAAAGAGTTCATGGTGTGTATGTGTTGTGTGTTGTAATAGTCACAATGTCAATACTGATGAAAGACGACACCAAGTACATAAACACCTTCTCTGTCGTTGTTGTTGTCTTATTGTTTCATCCAGGCTCTGGAGCACCTGAAGCCCTCTGACAACTGTCTGGTGGGAAAAGCCCCTGAGAACAGAGATAAGAACCGCTACAGAGACATCCTGCCATGTAAGCCTGTTCACTTCTACTTTTGTCAGGGAGGGTCTTAACTTTTGTTTTTCTCTATTTGTTCAAACCCCTACGCTTCCCTATTGGGTTTTTTTTACTAGTAAGTAAAGTCTGTAAAAGGTGTAAACTCACAGACTTGGCATTTATAGGACGGCCTGTTTGTTAGTGGTTTTTTCAGAAGCAGCACATTTTTTGCCTCACTGAAAGGAGTAGGAATACTTGTTTACAACCTATTTTTTAAGTAATAGCTCTTCAACAATTACTTACCTACCATTTCCTGTATCAATATCAATGTCCCTGTTGTCAAATCTATAATTTTTTTGGAGTCAGGAGAGTGTGCAATGAGAAAGATGTCATTCATTATCAACCATGAAGCTATGTGGGATGTATATTTTTAAGTATGTAATTATAAAATAACTATCAAATTCTCGGCAAATTAAAATCAGAGTTAAATGAAGAAAACTAAATGCCTCTTTTTGCAATATATCCTCCATTCGTCTGGAGTTATGAATATTTTTGTTCTTACCTTAAACAATGTGTTTCCATGGAAACCTCATCAAAGGAAGTTTGCATTAATTTTAAAATGTCAAACGACACTGTTATGAAATATAGATAAAACATGTGTGAAATGTGGTGCTGATGTTTGCATTCCCCCATCATTTCATTCTGGTGGGAAAAAATGCAGAAGAGGACGAAGTATGTTAACTAGTATAAAAGATGAAGGGGTGGTGAAAAGGATGGTGACCACCACACCTCACTGAATGCTGACATTCCAAAAGCTGTTTGTGCAAAAGTTCTAGAGATTAAAGTGCATCTTACTTCCCAATGTAATCCATTTATCAGGGTTTTTTTTTGTAGAAAGCCTGATTTCCAACCTGCGGCTCTTTTGGCACTAACCAAGGGTGGGGAGTGTAATTTTGTCCATCCTCCCTCTTCAGACCTCATAGAAATTTACTTGGGTTTATTTATAGTACATTTAGTTATTAGCAAAGTACCAAGGTAAGCAGCGCTGACAAAACTAAATGAAAATATTCATCCAACATCAGAAATACATAGTAATTTTCCATTGTTCTGTTTGTAGGAGGAGTTTAATGTATTTATCTAATGAAGGGGTGTCAAACTCATTTTTACTGAGGGCCACATCAGCATAATGGCTGTCCTCAAAGAGCCAGAGTAATTAATAAATGCAACTAAATGTAACTCAATGTAATGTAAAATAAATGTAAAATAAATATAACTCCTTAGCGTTAAATAAGTCTGAATGTATTACTTATTTAGTTACAAACATTACAGTTGCACAGAAAAAACATGTTTGCTTGTTGCTCTGTTATAACATAAATCCTTTTAATTTGTCAGGTTATCAATCAAGAATCAAACTATCCAAGAGAATAAAGAAAAATAACATCAAAACCAAGTTAGGACATTTGTCAAAACGTTTTTGTCAAAGTCAAAATGGGTTTAATTAGTGCATTATGGGAAATGTAGTTTTTGGTCAAAGCACACTTTTGACCTATTTAATTTTAGATAATTCTGACCTTTTATGTTCTCTCGGGCCACTTAAAATGATGTGTGGGGCCACATTTGGCCCCCGCGCCTTGCATTTAGCACACGTGATCTAATGTATGAAACTTGCTGTTTCTTTCTCTCTGTAGATGACAAAACCCGTGTTGCAATTGGAGATAACCAGGACTACATCAATGCCAGTAACATCCACATGCATGTTGGTGATGAGGAGCTATTTTACATTTCCTGTCAGGGTCCTCTGCCTTCCACAGTGCCGGCCTTCTGGCAAATGATCTGGGAAAGCAAATCTGACGTCATTGCCATGATGACGCAGGAAGTAGAGCGAGGAAGGATCAAATGTCACAAGTACTGGCCAGAGAGGCTGGGTGTGCCTCTGGACACCGGCAGGTACCAGCTTCACCTGGAGAACCAACAGAACCTGGAGTATTTCCACATCAAGGTGATCCGTATGGTGGAGACAGAGGTAAGAGTTTTGTGAGGAACAAATGTTGTTGCTGTTAATGTTATGGTTTTAATCAAATGTTCAAAATTCCGTAACAATTCATACAAGTCATAAATTTATATCTTAAACTATTATTACAGACTGGTGAGACTCAGTTTGTCCGTCATCTCAAGTTCACACACTGGCCTGACCATGGTGTGCCACACAGCTCTGAGCACCTGGTTCGCTTCATTCGCTACCTGAGAGCGGTGCACCAAAGGGGGCCGCTCACCGTGCACTGCAGTGCCGGCATCGGACGCACAGGAGTCCTCATCTGCACTGATATTATTCTCAGCCTCATTGAGAATGATTTGCCTGTGAGTTGAATTGATTTCATAGCCCCATTAATGATTCAACTAAGCTTTTTTAATTTGGAGTAATGCTAATAGTCAATGTTGAGATAGCGATGGCAGTTACCTTGTCCACCACTGAAAAAAATATCAATTTTTGATGAAATTCAATGCATTAATTCGTCACAACCAAATGATGAATACCGCCATGTTTGGTGACCATGTGATCCCCTGAAATGTCACTGCTTGGATGACTGGTGAAACTTCTAGGTAGCTACAGGATGCATAATGATGAAATATGGTTCACAAATTGAAGATTGAATTTTTTTTCAATATGAATTTTCATTTAGCACCACCATCAAGTCACCATTTATTCTCCTTTGTTTACTGTTTTTGTGTCTAATTCCAATTAGCGTATTGCTAATATACTGAATAACATGATGAATGAGATACACTCGGATTCTGTTTTGAATTTTCAGATCTATATATTAAATGCTTGTGCTACACTTTAATTCAACCCATAGGGCTGCTAGCACGGCTATGTCCACAATCACCTCACAGCAAGAAGGCTCCTGGTTTGAAACCAGATCTGAAGCTTCTCTGTGTTGAGTTTAAATATTCTCTGTGTGTCTGCTCGGGTGCACTGGCTTCCTCACACAGTCTAAAAAAAACATCCAATGTAACTGAATTGTGATGAACTGGCGCCGGTCCAGATTATATGTAGTTCACATACTGCAGCTGCGCCTAACAAACTCCTGTCTCTGTCCACAGATTAATGTGAGCGACATCGTAAAAGAGATGAGACTTCAACGGCATGGGATGATTCAAACCAAGGTCAGTTCCAACTGAGGGGTTAAAGTTCAAAGTTCAAGCTTTTAAAAAGTAAAGACATTTCCCAAAAGCTAGAGGTGTGCTTTGTCTCTCTGGTTTCAGGAACAGTATCTCTTCTGCTACAAGGTCTGGTTGGAGGTTTTACAGGGCATTTTACAGCTTCACGGCAACCAATGGCAACCAGAAAGTCCCAAAGACCACAAAGTAGTTTGAATGTTTTTACTTGCAACTGACTGATCTGTAACCGTGTGCAGTCATTCTATCACAGCGTTTGCTGGTGGTATATTTTTCTTTATCTGTAGGTAGTTAAGTTAGCTCCATCATGACAATTGTTCTATTCCGTTTTGGTACTTCAGGTTAAAGTCTGTTGTTTAGTTACAACAACTGCAACCCTTATCTTCATATTTCTGGATGTGCTCTTAGTGTTGTGATTTGCTATTGATTTATTTTAGATCACTGATGGTGTTTTGCCTTTTCGGATTTAGCAACTTGCCTTCTGTTTGTGTTTTTTTAAATTAAATTATCTGAATGTATGTCATTCATATTGTTCATTCTGAAATAGATTTACTTTTTAAATCACAGTAAATTAAATTTACCATTTATTTTTTCCACATCTTTCATCCATGAGTAATAGAGTGTGGGTGTGTAACCTTAATTAAGCATTGTGTTATCAATTTATTAAGTGCATTTATACCCTTGGTAGGAGTCTATTAGATAAAGAAAACTATTGATTTTTCAGTTCACTGGAGGAAATGAAAAGAATCAAGTGCCTTGGAATGACTCACACAGTTTGCGCCACATTGACCCCAAGCCACTTGTCACAAGCAGTCAGGGATGAAGACCAAGAAACTGATTTGAGAGCACCGGCAGTGTTTAGATTGAATGTGCAGATTAGTCTGAAGAGGATGTTTGGGTGGTTGTAGAATGATTACATATCATCTTTTACTTCGTTAAATTGTAAATTGCACAATACCTGATTTTATTTCTGTTTGTCTATTCACTTGTGCATCTAGTTTATCTTGAAAAAAAAGACACTGAATTATATAGAAAGTCTGCTTCACATAATAACAACTTGCACATGTTAATACAGATAAAGAATGACTGATTGTTAAAAATCCTTGGGTGAATCAATAAATGGTCAATTCACTATTTGGACAAATTATAATTTATTTTGTAAAATGTACAAAGCAGTTAAATTCCATTTAAATAATGAGCTGTTATTTGGTATGTGACAACATCCTTTATCTGTATTCCACCGCTATTTTAATACAAACTCAACCAAAATGCAAAAAAATATATAACCAGGTTTACAATCTTTCAATTTTGCCACCTTAAATGCAACAAGACTGCAGAGATGATTTATAGCTGCTGTTTAATTCTCAACCTTTGGATGTAGCTGCTTGTAAGCTTTCTTCCTTTAGCTGCTATCACATACACACACACAAAGACACACATGCACACATACATGCACGCACACACACACCAGCTCTCTTCCTGCATGCAGACTCTTAGAGTACAGAAGTCTGAGCCTGGAGTTTGACTGAATGACTTGAACATGATCAAAATATGGAATGTAATAAAATAATCATTTCTGCTAGAAGACAGATCAGAATGTCGACATCTTACTAACAACATCTCCCAAACAGTTTGGAGCGTGTTGGTAAGACATGCAGTACTGTACCTTTGCCATGTGGATGTCTCTGCAGAGCCATCAGTCTCTGTACCATGTATGCAAAATCATTTCCAGCAATGGGTACCTCTGTTATGTAAATGTTCACGTTCTCTTTGAGACCCTGTCGATATGTGTTGTCCTTCAGATCTTTGAAAAGGATTGTTCTTAAAAAACAAACACAAAGCACATTTTTCATTCACCTTGTACAGTTAAGTGAGTGCTTGTGCATAAGCATTGTGTATTAATGTTAAATTTCACAACTGCTTAATTATGCTAAATGAATATCTTGTCACTGTACAACCACGATGTATCCAATAATGATGTAATACCTCTCTTTAATTAAAGACTATTCTAAAACTTCTTGTATATTTTCGAACACATTTTTATCCCCTTGACTCTGAATGCACCATAACTCAAATCTTACAGAAGGACAAGAGCATTGGAGCGGGTTTTCCCTGACAGCACACAGAACAGAGAGCCCGAGGCGGCCCTAAATCTAATGCCACTGAGCCCCCTCTCCACTTTTACTGCAGGGTATACTCCCTCTCGGGTTTTACTGCAGGGTAAATAAGCTGGTCTCACAGGGGTCTTTGTGACAGCATGGAAACCCCTGGAAGTACACTGCACGCTCCGCTCACATGTAAACCTGATGCTGGTGGAAACCACAGGGCAGATTTAGTCCATCACCTTCTCTCTCTTTCTACCCCCAGAGCCCAAGAGCACTATCTCAAAAACCACCCCACCCACACTTAAATACACTTTCTCCTTGCTCTCCAACTCAGAGCTTGTTATTGCTGTTAGTTATGACAGGAGTGACTGCATCTCAGTTATTCAAGGCTTTTCCACTTATGGTTGTATCACTTCAATAAACAGTTGTCCTTTGAATATCTAAACTACAACTAAGAGAAGAATTATTGAGTGGTTATATTGAAAAGTATGATGGGGGGGTAAATGAAAATCTTTTGAGCCCTACATGCTGCTGATAACCCATGTCTGACCTTTCATGGTGGAATAGCCAACAGTGGGTACACAGATTCTCTGATATTATGGCCGTCGGCAGGATATAGACAGAAGGAAAGAAAGCTGGTGTTAAAGTAATTAACAGAAGGCCACTCAGTCAGAGAATGTGATTTAAAGGCCTGAGAAACTTGTAGAAATGAGCTCATATGCTTTCAGTAAATCCTCCTTCACTCCGTTGGGCTCAAAGCGTGATTCAGACACAGGCTGTTTTCTTTTTCTACGTGAGCTAATTAAAAGTAGCAGAAAAATTATGTACTGCCTCAAAGTGTCTCTACACACACACACACACACACACACACACACACACACACACACACACACACACACACACACACACACACACACACACACACACACACACACACACACATGCACAGGAATTGGGAATTGTGACTGATGTAGCTCACTACTTAAACCACAGTATCTTGTTTCATGTTCATGCTTGTCCAAGTTAAATAAACACTTCCATCAAGAGAGATAAGTTATTGAAATAAAAAATAATTCTTGCACATGGACAAGATGATGTATGATAGTTAACTTGACAGGAAGCCTTTAGCACTTCCTGCTCATGGCAGTCTTTAGCAGTTGCTAAATAAATAGTTCCTTCAGAGCCAGACAATGGTGGCGGTGGCTGATGATTCTGCTCGGGCAAGTGAGGCTCAAGAGTCAGATTAAAAGGGGAAGATACTGAAAATAGTCACAGGATCGTCCTAAAACTGAAGATGTCCTGTTGCACCTTTAGAAAGAGGACCAGCTGATAAACAGAGATAGTATCTCAATAGACAGCTCCAAATACTGATATTGGGAATCTTCCTAATTGAACTTTCACTAGAGCTTTTTTTTTTTCATACAGTACACATAGTATGTTTTGTTTCACAGTTTCTCTGAAGCTGCAACCTGCCTTCGCAATGTGATCAACCCGAATTCAGTATGTTTATGCCTGGAACAACAAGATAGATGGGAATCATTTCTTGTATTCCTTGATATATGTTTTCCTGTATTTCATCCAGGCATTTTTAAGACTTTAGACTCTCAACTTGAATCTAGGCTTCAATAGGTTAAGATAAAGTTGTGATACATGCCATGAATTTGTCACAGTGATTCCCCCTGAAATGTCATGACCCTCCCACTACAGTTAAGCTCAAGAGGGGCTGAGAGTTATTGCCTCGCAGTATCCCTGCAAAATAGGCCTGTCATAGACCATTTGGATTCTTAGAAAAACATAGGGATGAATTCCAGCCTGTTTTTTCTGATCACTATCGAGATTAAACTCAAGCTCATAAAAAAGAGCTGCAAGAAACCACTTTCAAAACTATGCTATGTTAAGATACCCATACAAAAAAGGTTTAGCTAAACACGTTTCACATTTAAAGTAGGGTAGGTAGACTAACGGTCTTCATTCTGATTGTTCATGTTTCTAAGACACGACATTTAAAAAAAAATCTTCACAAGAGATTGTTTTATATGTAATGTATAAATCTTGCTCATGAAATTGTTCTTCATATCAATAAAACATATGCAAAATGTGATTATAGAAGTAAATTTAGCCTCAATCTCAAATTTTGGGGGACGTGAACAGACACACACACACATCCCACACACACATCATAACCTTCCAAGTCAATACGTCAAACATGTTAGCCTGCTGCTTATTACAGTCAGTAGCTACAGAGCAACATTATCATTATCATTCGCAGTGGTGTTTCCATGCTGCTGTCTGTCTGCTGTTCGGTGATTAGGTGGGCTGTAGTGAATTCTTAGGGGTTTTGTGCTGAGTGAGGGAGCCAATACAGTTTCAGGCTGAAAAAACAAAAGCTGAGAAATGCTATAAAGCTCCATAGAGCTGACATTTCCTGAATAAAAGTTTGCAAGAGTGGTTTCTGTAGAAGTTGCCACATGTTGAGCGTGAAGAGAAAAAGTGATGTTGATCTATGGGGTGGAAGCCAGCAAATAACTCAAGTCATCAACACAGTAAGAGAGAGCAAAACACTTCTTATGGTTTCCCTGTGCTATGCGTACCATCTGTATTTCACTACAGATAACGTGTTGCGTTTCAAGCAGCAAAGAAGAGCAATAATGTGTTTTTCTGTGTTGTTGTTGCTATGTCCTTTGTAAATCGACCCCATAGGCTCCTCCGTGTTGACAGCACACTGACACAGGGAGCCATTCATCCACTCTCTGAGGAGAATGTCACTTTTGTAGCTTTCCAGACCTTCAAAAACCACGGACTTGTCAAAGGAAGCTCATTATGATTCGGCCCTCTTTTGTATTTTCACTTGTAATTATCTTAAGTTGTTATATAAAGAGGTAGCTGGACTGGCCATTGGGTTTTATGTGGTGAGCTGCAGGGGATAAAATTACGTCAGACGTGAGAAGGATTTAATTTTCTGAGCCTGATTTAAAGTGCAGTTTTCTCGATTACCATGTTTCCAACACTAGACAACCTACACACCACTCAAGCATTTAGGTACACTTTATTGCTTGGTGCTGTAACAGTTGTGTTTAAGACATGCTGTACATATAAACAGTTTACAGAATCTACCAGTTGATTTTATGTTAGCTCTGCAGACAGACTGGTGGCTCTTTCATATCACTTTTAAGTAGTACATGTTGTTACGTTATGTGTTTCACTAAACTCAGCTGATTCCATCATCCATCATTTTCCAACCACTTCATCCACTGCGGCGGGTCGCGGGGAGCTGGACCCTATCCAAGCAGGCTTAGGGCGTGAGGCGAGGAAAACTCCAGGTGCGACGCCAGTGCACCTGGAGTTTCCACAAAGCCACAAAGAACCCGGAGAGAACCCACGCAGACACGGGGAGAACATGCGAACTCCACACAGAGCTGGACTCAAACCCGGAACCGCCTTGCTGTGCTTCGACAGCGCTACCCACTGCGCCACCGTGCCGCCCCAGCTGATTCCAACAATGTTTAAATCCAGATAAAAATCAACATCTTGCTTCATTTATTACAAGTGAAGCAAAATGTTAACTTTGGTCAAAAATCATGAGGTCAGCTTTAAAAAAGACTTATGCTTTTCCACATAGCATGAACTCTGGTCTCCTGTGTGTACTGTAGGTCATGTGTGACCCACGACTTGATCTTGACCTCCACTTCTTTTGTAAAAAATTTTCACTTTGTACACTATCTTTATCAGTAGCTGTCATCAAATAAAAAGACTGTTGTGAAAATCCTGGTGCATGCAGACTCATGACAAAGTCTTAGTATGAAAGGTGTTGACGAGTCTATATCTGAATAAAACATTTTCTCTTGGATGTGGCAGCTGTTTTCTGGTTGCCCCTTAAACCTTCATACAGTAGAATTGAAACCTGAACCCTGTTACCAATGGTCAACATTATAATTATAATTTGTGTATAATTAGATAATCAGATATTTAAAACTGACAGGGAAGATATTACAAGAGATGGATAATTTCATCAGTAGTAGCAGTGAAAGAATGAGAACCACATGAACTAGTGTTTCTTCATGATCAAACTACATCTTTTGTTGTCGTTGCTTTGACTGACCTGAGTGTCAGGAAAGATAAACTGTTCATTTGCATGAGATGTTTGACTTCCATCTTTTTTTCTATTTGTATGGTTAATATGACTCAGAAAGAGCCATAATAATCTTAATCTTAATTTCCCTTCGGGGATCAAAACAGTATATTAAATTAAATTAAAATTAAATTAAAAAATTAAATTAAATATGTTTATTGATTATAATATAATATGAGTATTGATAACATATTGATACTATCCATACTATTTATGTGCTTTAAATCCCTGAGGAGGCAAAGAGCTTGATTCATGTCAACTGTAAAGTTGTAATATGTAAGTATAAACTGAGTGTTGTTGAACCGAGATGAACTGATCATTTTAAAATGCAGGAATGGATATTAATCACTACTAAGCATTTTGTCTAAAATAAGATGCAAAGCAGCCATTGATCTATGCTAATCACACGACTACAGCAGATGCAAATAGCAACAGATTTATGTATTCATCCCTCTCAAAGCCTAGAGAACTTGAACCATATTGTATTTTAGGTGTTGGGTTTGTGCGCTCTGGAGGAGTGTGCTCATCAACAGAACTCAGGGAAAGACTTTTTCCATGACCATAATTTGCTATAATTATCATGTGACCTTTCCAAGCAGTTAGAGTAAATAAGCACCTGTCAATGGATATAAACCTTGGTTTTGTTGATGTGTTGTATAGAAGGGAACAACAGTGAGTGGTGCAGCAGGACTGCTTTGGTAACCAAAACAAATAAATGCATTTAAAAAATTTTAATAGAGGATTAATGAGATGCTAATTTTTGCTTTTTTCATCCTTTTTTCCCCCCTGAAATTACATCCAGAGCAGTTATAAAGAGTTGGGATAACCAACAACGCAGCAAAAAATGCAGAGTGAAGAAAAGGCCACCTTTGTGAACTGAATGGTCCGTGTCACCGAGTGGCAAGGACAATCTTCTCTTTGTCAAACTCCTTCCTAAACCACACGCCACATCGGTAAGACTGATTAACACCTGTTTTTAATCAAGTCACTTTCTCATCAAGCTCTGGTTTGAAACAGAAAAAAAGCCTCACACCTCGTGTTCCCGAATTAGAAAGCTATTAAATGAGAGGAGCAGACGCACAGCGTAGTGAGGGGCGTCGTTTATCTTCATTTGAGTGGGCCCTCCATGATCATCTCCACAGGGGCGGCTAATTGAAAAAGGGCTTCAAAAATGCGATTGTTAGCGGCGATAATAATTTATTACTCTCTGCTTGTGGAGTCCTGGGAGTCATTTGTATTCATTAGTGTAAATTCAAATTATGTTTGTGATTAAAATGTGACTTTGACAGGCAGAGGGGCCTCAGACAGGGACAGGCACTGATGAGACCTTTACTCCGGGTCACTGCCTCCCATATACTCCTCTTACTAAGAATGAGGTGGAGAAGCCTTGTTTGCCTCACCACCATCAATCTGCGTCTGATTCGAGTTGAGACGTTATCCTTGATGGCCTCCACTTAGGCGTGTGTGTGTGTGTGTGTGTGTGTGTGTGTGTGTGTGTGTGTGTGTGTGTGTGTGTGTGTGTGTGTGTGTGTGTGTGTGTGTGTGCGCGCGCGCCGGAGGCACACTTAGTGAGCAAATTAACTCACAATCTGAAAGACATCAGAAATCAGATGCAGGATGAGGCACAGGCACTGATCAGTAAAGATTCATTCTTCTCCTTTCTTTCGTACTTGGCCAGCAGTCACTGTTAACAGGGGAGTGCAGGCTGTTATTTACCATCCCTAACTAATATTGACCAAGCCTTTCTGCAAATGTCAGGCTGTTATTTCTTTGACATCCAAGAGAAGGTGGCAGTTAAGTAGGTCAGTGTCACTGTGACGAACATCAACCATGGCGGGTCACTGACTGGCCTGCTCCTCCACTTGCCTGCCTGTCAGAAACCACTGAGCCAGAGGAGGTAAAGGAGCTGAGTGCTCCTTTATTGAAGCCCACTAAATTACTCCAATACAAGCTGTCACCACATAAAGTGAGGAACTTTATCAGATATACACTGCCAAAGGTCATATTTTATTGACCTGACAAGTCTCTGGCTGAGGCCTGTTGGAAACGGTGACAAGGTTGGACCAACGCTGATGGTTAATGGTTTTGTTGAACAAGAAATGTCAAACATGGCAGTGTGGAGGAAAGAACGGCTGAATTTCTTCAAGCTTTTTAACTCAAGCTACATGCAAATTTCATCATATATATATATGTGCATGTGTGTAATACAGTATATATATATACACACAGCATATATATATACACAGTATATATATATATATATATACACACAGTATATATACAGTATATATATACAGTGTGTGTGTATATATATATATATATAGTGTGTGTGTGTGTGTGTGTGTGTGTGTATGTGTGTGTGTGTATATATATATATATATATATATATATATATATATATATATATATATAGTGTGTGTGTGTGTGTGTGTGTATATATATATATATATATATATATATATATATATATATATATATATATATATATAAATTTCATCACACACACACATATTCTGTATATACTGTATGTGTGCGTGAGTGTGTGCGTGCATCTGTGTGTTTTTATGGGAGAAAATTAAATTCTGCAAGTTATACATCTTTTTTTCCTTTCGACTTGTCCCGTTAGGAGTTGCCACAGCGTTTCATCTTTTTCCATGTCAGTCTATCTCCTGCATCCTCCTCTCCAACATCAACTGCTCTGATGACTTCTCTCACTACATCCATCCACCTTCCCTTTGGTCTTCCTCTTGCATGGTAGCTCCATCCTCAACACCCTGGACATGTCCAAGCCAGCAAAGTCTGATCTCTCTAACTTCTTTCTCTAAAACATCTCTCTAGAAGTGATCCTATCACTGAGGAGAAGATGGTCTGACATTATCCTAATAGGAAACAGTGGATGAACAGTGCCTCAGTGTAGGCAGTGTACTCTGGCTTCAAGTCTAGAGATCCAACCTGAAGAGGGGCATCAAATGGGTGAAGATAGCATGTGCCAGAAAGTTTGATGGACACCACGGAGGCAAAACCCCAACGTGTTTGGTAGGACATCTTTGAATGACCCGTTCCAGTCCTCCCACCACCAGCACCAGTACTGTTTTTTGCGAGTTTTGAAGTTAGCAAGGAGCAGGATGTCCACACACTGTTGCCTCCTGACACTCTGGCCCCCCAGGGCTGTATTCTCAGTCCAATGCTGTACACCCTGTACACCCATGACTGTACCCCAATTACCAGTGGCAACTTTTTCGTTAAATTTGCTGATGGCATTACTGTGGTGGGGCTGATTAAAAATAATGATGTGTCAACCTACAGGAAGGAGGTCCTGAACCTCCAGGTTGTTGAGGGAACACCACTTGAGGGTACACCAGTGCAAGGTTGTTGAGGGTGTTCCTTCAACAACCTGGAACTGAACTCCTTGAAAACCAAGGAGGTGCTAGCATTCAGAAGGAAGAGGGAGTAAACGTGTTCCAGGACCTGCTGCTGTCCTTCTGCTGCTGTTGGTGAGGATGCTCTGTGGAGAGTATCCTCACAGAGCATCCTGGTGTGGTTTGAGAACTGCTCTCAGGCTGACAAGAAGGTTCTGGAAAGGCTCAGGAAATCAGCACAGGAAGTTGGAGGTGTACAGCTACCCTCTCTGTTGGACATCTACAACACCTCACCCACAGCCTGTTCTCTCTGCTGCCCTCTGGGAAGAGGTACCGGTCCATCAAGGCTCGAATTACGAGACTGACCACACGTTTTATTCAAGTGCAATCAGAAAACTGAACACAGTACTCTGAACATAAACGACGATATGCTGTTGATCCTTCCCAATTATGTACCCTGTGCATTGTATTCATTGTATTCTTTGCAAGTGCTGCTATCGAGCCCTCTACTGCGCAGTACATTCCTACACTCTTGACGGCTCATTGTAAAGATATTTCTATAATTGCTTGTTTCTTGCACCTGTGTTCTGTTTTTATACTTATTCCTTGGATCTGAGTTTGGGGATTTTTTGCACTGAGACTTGTTTGAAAAAAATTGTTGTACACTTGTGTAAGATGACATTAAAGGCATTCTATTCTATTCTATTCTATTTTATTCTATTCTATTCTATTCTATTCTACTCTATTCTATTCTATCTAACCTGGTCATTTGTAGAGAAAACCTCAACATCTCCATTTTCACCATTTTCACCAGGTCGGCTGTTTTTTTCTTGAGGGGAGGTTTGTACAGAAGTCTCCACTGTGGGTCAGGTCCATTTCTCGTCATCCTGTTGGCCCAGGTAGTGGGTGCTCTGTCACACAGGCTTTTCTTGTTGATTACTTTTACACATTGTTTGTACAGTATTTTTTTGTTGGCCGTATGCATGCTGATCTGTCGTTCATCGCCGAGGAGAGGACCCTCCAGTTCTCCAAACAAGGGGACTGATGTGGACATCAGGGAAAGGATCTTTGCTGTCCGGCACAGTCCCTGTACTATAGTCCAGGAGGAGGCTTCTCTCCTTCCCGGAGAGTCTTTGCCTCCACCATTGTAGCACCCTCTGAGCCACCCTGGTGGACTGGATGTTCAGCAGGGAGCTCACAGCCTGGGCATCCGCCAACGCTGGCCCGGTATTGTCCCCCAGCTCCTGGAGGGTCATGGTCCTGGTTCTGCAAAGTGCTGCTAGAAACCCTGATGGAGGGTCCATACAGGCCAAGCGGTGCCACAGCTGCGAGGCCACCAGGTTGTTCATCACTAAAACTCGATCTCTGTACGACATTCTGGTGAGCAACCATTTCCATTTTTTAAGTTTCCCTTCTAAGAAGAACAACAAGAAGAAGAACTAGAAGAATGAGAAAAAGAAGATGAATGGTACTTATTAATAATAGCTTTGTCTGAAAGCCAAAGAAACATGACCTCAGCCTACTAATTTGAATTCAAAGTTGCAAATAGTTCCATTAAGATGGTGGAAATAATAAGAACACAGTCTGGGATGAAGTGTTAATAAACAATTGAAGTAGCAGTATGTTAGCAGACCTGAGAACAACTCACTGTGATTCATTGTTGCTGTGGGACCACATCCTCTGACACGAGGCCTGTAGAGAGGCATCAGGCCCTCTCCTAAACGCTGCACCATGAAAACAGATTTCCCCTCTCCATGACGCGTGAATCACACACTTTGTCAAACGTCATACATTTCTATGCAAACATGGGAATCGTGCAAACAGACCCACAAGCACACACATAGACAACTGTATACCTGTGGAAAATCCCAGAGTTTCCCTCTGACGCTAGTCCACATTCGACAGGAGAGACAGGAGCACCTAGTTTATATCAATGGAGCTTTTCTCTGAGGTGGAGGGAAACCTCACACAAACATGCAGCGTGCACAGGAATACGCTCACAGGGCAACCCCCTCACAGACTCCCACGCTCCAGCCTTCTGCAAATGTCAGACCGTGGGAGAGACGGTTTATCTTGGAGTGGTATAGTATTTTTACACCTTGGTCACTGCCTCACTCTTACACACACACACACACACACACACACACACACACACACACACACACACACACACACACACACACACACACACACACACACACACACACACACACACACACACATCGGGTCTTCCAATCTTTCCCGTCCAAAGGAAGGGAAAACCTTGACCCTGGAGCGCTACCTCACTGTGCATAATACGAAATCCACAAACACTCCAACATTTATGCTCTAAAACATCCTTTCATGTCTTCATAAAGTTTGGCCAAACATCAGAAATGGAGCCAGCGCAGTAAATGATGGGTGACACTACTTCAAACTCTGGAAGATGAAAAGGAGTTTTATTTCTCAGTGGAAATTTCAAGCCTTGTTATTCTTTTTATTTGGATAGCAATCCTTGAATGCATATTATTGAGAATTTATGTGTTTTTATTTTCCAATTGAGGGTTTTATTGCAAACTGATGGTGGTGTTTCTCTACTGTTATCTCCTTTTCTCTGCTTGCATCATTAGCAGCTTCTCTGGGGAGGTACTGACTTCCTCTTTGTTATACAAACAGGTTATCTGGATGCACTGCTGGAAATGAAGATATTCTATGTGAAAAGATGGCTTTCACTTCACCAAAGAGTAGTGTTTTCCTTGTCCATGCTAGCATAAACTTGGAAAACATTTTGCACAAAGACAACTAATAAAACCTGTCATCTGGACAGAATTATGGTTGTATAACAAGAATAAAACAAAATTTCTTTTCCATCAATTTCTAGCTGTCAGCAGAGTTTCAACAGGTTAAACTTTTATTCTTCAGCTTGAAAACATGTGAGCTTGATCAGGATGTCCACTGCAGAGGTGTAACTGTACCACTGTGGAAACAGGGAGCTCTTTTGTTTCCCTTCTGTAAACCTGGTCAGAGTATTTATTGTATTTATTACTAAAGCTTTAGAATCAGTAAAGGGGGAAAGATCATAATCATAACAACTGTCATGAATGAAATGTGTGGATTCATCAGTAGATGTTATTAGGCTGTAAAGCTCAAAGCTCCTGGTTGCTCAGACAAACATTTTGAACTGTCCTTTTTATTCAGATGCACCTTCAAAGGTGTTTCAGTCAAAATGTTCCCAGTATACTTCATTGATATAAAGAATTGTTGCCACCTTAAAACTGTTACCTCCAAAAATTGATCCTGTAAATAATGAAAAGCAACTTTATTTCTGATATTTCAAATTAAACAAAATCATTTACCACAACGTTAAAAGACAATGTAACAACTGGGATACATACTGTTAGGTTTAATTAAACTGATGAATAAAACAAATGTTTTCCTGGCATCCTCCTTAGTGTTGAATGGTCTGGGGACGCTTCTGGTCTTGGGACTTGGTCATCTACCATTCACCCAAATTCATGGACACCAGTTGAATGGCAACAGAAATAAAATATGGTGATTCTCCACAACAGTAAGCTTAACCACTACAGATAAAAAAAAAAAAATATTGCAAACCAAGCAGATCTGGGTTTGGTCATGTGATGTGACGTAATATGACATCACTTAGCAGGTTGGCAAACTGAGGCACAGTCTAGTTATGGTTGTATGTAGTTATACATCTTCTCCTACAGAAGTGAACTCATAAATGAATGTTTTTGAAATTCTTATGTGTATTTAAATGTGAAAACAACCTTTAAAAAAAAAAAAGAATCCCGTCCTAAATAGGTACGTGAACATTTTATTTTAACATACATTTTATACTTTCCACAGGCCAGAATGAATATCTTGAATCTTTCACTTTCCACTCAATTATACTACAAATTTCAGTAATTTATAGTATAGGGCGGGGGCTGATAAGTAGCTTGATCATCTCTCGTGTTCCTCTTCATCAGTGTGCTGTTTGTGCTGCAGGAACAGCAGCGGCTGTCTGTGATAGGGGTGACGGGGGCCACGACAATGCCTGTCTGCTTCCCTGCTGTTCCACCCAGGAGCCTAAACTACTAATGGACCCCTAATGTATAAATACCATTCTGTAGGCATTAGTCACACTTTCTCTGTTTCTCTGACAGAGATATGCACATACACACGCACACACGCCCATACACACACACACACACACACACACACACACACACACACACACACACACTCGCACACACACACACACACACACACAGAGTGAGAGAGAGAGAGAGACCAGGGGGGAGTGAGGGGAAAGAGGAGGCGTTAGTCACAGCCCTGCCTGCGGTAGGATTTCAGATGAGGGCCAAGGCCTGGGGCTGGGGGTCTAAATTCTCTTACACAAACAATGCATGTCAAAGAGGCCCATCAGAGGCATTCTTCAAGGATGGAAAGATGTTGTTTGGAGAACAAAGGGAGGGCAGCAGGACCATGCCAAAGACTGGTAAAGATAGAGATGTGTGTGTATCCAGAGACACAAGTTGCTATTGTAGTGTTTGTGTACGTCCGTAGTTTGCATTACGACTATGTGTGCATTCAGGACATTGAGGCTGTGTAAATGTCTAGTGGGGTGTTTGAATAGATCCACAATGACAGCTCTGGATGTAGAGTTAGACAACATGTTTACTTGAAAGCTGTTTCTGAATTTATTTAACTGAACAGGAGACTGACTTTTGTTTTATTTCTGCTGCTGTGTAATGAGGCCTCACGCAGCAGAAGACAACAGCTTCTCTGAGCCCCAGGGTGTGTGTGTTGATGGCTAAACATCTTCATTCCAGTATGTCATATTAGAAATGCAAATTGCCATTCAGGTGAAAATATGCAAGAACAATGACAAGCATTAATATAAAAGCATAATTCATCATAAGTATAAATAGACACATGATCATTAATCACTTTATGCATTGAACACTGTGTGTATCATTATGCTTTTTTCATGTGTGTGTGAGCGTGGGTGCATGAAGGTGACCTTGGCCCAACTTTCTGACATTTTCCCACACACATCAAGGACGCTGGAGCTGACAGGCAAAAGTACTTAATTCATCGTCTTCCTCTTCATAAAACATACATGATCAGTCACATTTCTTTTATCACCGCTTGAGGCTCGGGTTTTGAATTGTTACAGAAGAAGCAGGGGTCGTTAAATGTGGGAAATTAGACATCAAATTCTTGCACATTCATGTATTTGGACACATAAAAATGTAACGAATCATTTAACAGCAATAGTCTGTAGAAAGTCATACTTTTTTGCTAAATTTAACAGATGGTTTGGGGTCAGAAGTTTGTCATGCTACCGCTAAATTACAAACCCATATTTCAGTCTACTTAACAATTAGTAAGCCTCACGGCATGTGACATGGAGATTATTATTGGAGAGCATCAATCAGACCCCTGAAATTAACCATGGCCATGTAACTATTACTGTGACCTTATAACAGGGACTATAAATCACACAAAGAGGCTTTTATTCACTAGTTTCACATTTTTCTAGTATCACATTGCTTTAACCAAACTTAAGAGTATACAGTACCTGGTGAACGTTGCCAGAATTCAGTTTGGAGCCAAGAAAAATTGAGAACATTACAGAAATACCTTGTTTTCATCAAAAAAGGTTTTGTTTGACTTTTGTACTTCTGTAGGCTGCTATAGAAAGGATGGAGAATGAGTGTGTGTGTGTGTGTGTGTGTGTGTGTGTGTGTGTGTGTGTGTGTGTGTGTGTGTGTGTGTGTGTGTGTGTGTGTGTGTGTGTGTGTGTGTGTGTGTGTGTGTGTGTGTGTGTGTGTGTGTGTGTGTGTTAAAATAATTTCTTTTAAGTGGCGGGAAAATCTACAATGCTGCATTCAGATGGGGATTTCATGAGAAAACACCTCACCAGGGTTTCTCTGCATCCTTTTCCTTTATGCACACAGGCACCTGTGATCAGACGTGCTAATAGGCTGTGACATCCTTGCCTGCAGAGAGAGTGAGGCATGCTCATTTATGCTGCTCTTGGATAAAGACAAAACCATGCAGGAAGTTGGCACATGGTTAGGATTCATTTGTGTTAAGACATCAAATAGATGGAGTGTATTCATTTTCACTCTCTCAGACACCTGAGTGTAATTCTGTCAGTTCAGCTTTTCCAGCAGTGATTCACTGTGTGTGAACTAAATACTTCATAAAGCCTCTCTAACCTATTATAACCCTTCCTCCTTCCCATTGGATCCACGTTTTACTCCTCATTCCATTGTTGTTGTCCAGTCTGTGGTCTCCAGCTCATGTGGTTGTAATGTTTTATACCTTTGCAAGGGGGACCAGCGCTCCCCAACAACATGAGGCAAATTTTCCACTGATTTCGATGTTTCTTCTGTTTACCAGGTAAAGACCCCAGAGAGAACAGAGGCTGGAAACTTAAATGAGAAGGCCTGTTTAACGAGAAAGGGGGGGAAAGAACCTTTGCTAATTTATTTCACATCACGGCAAAAAAAAAAAAAAGTTGGCTCTGAAAAGTGCATGGAAACCACCAGACCCTGCAGGGTAACAGACAACAATGAGGGTTGCATTTTGGCAGTTTTCATTTTGAACATGGGATTTTAGATAAACACAAAGATTGGCACTCATTGCTCATAATGGAAGAATTCTGGACCGAAACATATTGGAGTTGAAGTGCAATGTCTCGCCACTAATAGTTTCCATAATTTCACACATCCAGAGAGCAACGCTGGATGATCTCAGCTGGCATGATGAAATTGTGTCATGGAATATCATGGATCATTTGGCAGTTGATGTCATGGATAGGTATACCACATTTTTCTCACCTGTGATTTTGATGCATGTAAGAAAGTCATAGCGTCATAGCCATTCCAGATGCAGTCAGGAAACTTCACAGGTGTGTAACTGAGATCAAAAAGGAGGCTCAGCTTGACAGTGGGTGTGGCGCCAGGAAATAGGAAATAGGCCACTGGCCTCCCATCTTACACCCCTGGCTGACTTCACTGGCATATCACTATTTTCCAGTTTCACTCATTTATATTCACTGTAACATATTTCAGTTTGAAATGTTTATTATAACAGCATCAAAACATGTAGTAGTTTGGGTTTGATGTCTAGGTTTGTCTCACTCCCCACTGTTAGAGGCATTGAACTTGGTGTCTGCATGTGGCTGCTGGGGAGGTGGAGGAGGATGAAAGTAGAAAAAGCAGCGGAGCAATAGCAGTATTGATAAGCAGATGGACAGATGGGAAATTCTTCCAGTTTAAATAATCCTCCTTATTCAGACGATGTGTTTCACTACAATTGAGGAGAATGAAGCCTTTCATTATACTATTGTGTGTAAGCAGTGCAGCTCAAATCCTCCATCTGAACTAACTTGCAGGCTACTCTCCATTAAATGAAACCAAAAATAATTTTGCAAAGGAATTACATTAGCATTGAGGTTAAACTGGTGCATCTGGTGTGGCTGAACATGTCATGAGAAGAATGAGCTTGCAAACAGAAGAACTGTATCATCTTTAACAGGAGAACTGTATCATGTTTTGCATCAAGCAAGGCCATTTTAGCAAAACACATATATTTTGATTCCATGGCAAGATGTTCCTCTATACAGGTAGTCCTTAACATACAAACACAATTGGTTCCACGGGGTTGTTCGTAAGTTGAACTGTTTGTAAGTCATTATTTGTTGACAATGTAATTGTTTATCACTATCTCTCTACTGAATTAATTTTATCCTTGGGGTGTATAAAGGCTAAGCTAAGCTTCAACCCACTGAGGTATTTCACCACACTGACTTGAACGACACGCTGACGCTCTTCTGGGTAATCAAAATCTGACATGACCCTTTATGCTTGATAACTGTTTTATTCCATTAAGTTTCTCAGTTAACTTGATCAATAGATCAATTAACATCAAATAGCAAGACATTCGAGTTCAGCAGTCACTAAACTGTTATGTGCAGAAACCTAACCTGAAAAATAATGTTATTTTAATATGTGCGTATAGTTCCAATATCTACTGTTAAGTGTCATCATGATTCTTGTGATTGCTTCAAACTCAGATTAGTTTACAGTAAGATTTTGCCCCTTATAATTTAATCAGGGGTGGGCCGCCAGGACCAGAAAATCCTTCTCTGCTGGCCTGACATAAGCAGGAATCATAATATTTATGATAAAAGTTAATTATATTTTAATGCATTGTCCTTGAATATATATATATATATATATATATATATATATATATATATATATATATATATATATATATATATATATACACTGTATATATATATATGTGTGTGTGTGTGTATGTATATATATATATATATATATATATATATATATATACACACACACACACACACACACACACACACACACACACACACACACACACACACACACTGGGATATAATATGACAGGGGGCAACACTGGGTCAATGTACTATTTTTAGGTTAGAGAGGTTTTATCCAATCAGAATTCAGCTAGCTTGTGTTGCCAGATTGAATGAAATCTGCCCAGGACCCTCAGAATCTAGAACGCAGGTCTCCTTGTACTGTGAGTGAATGGGAACATATAGTTAAAAGACAGCTGCAATAGCCAATCAGATCACAAGTGGCCTTCTAGGACCTGCTAGCGAGCCCACGTTGTCGTGACATGTACATGTCCTGTGATTGGATACTCACTCTGAGAAGGCGGTGCTATGGGGACACTATGCAGACGTACATTTGAAGAGAAGCTCTTGTGAGACAATGTCCTCTGATCCCTGATCGAGCTAATTTGTTGCTGGATTTGTTGTTGTAATTAAAACAGATAAACTGTACACCCAAGTCATCAAAGTGTTCTTGAGGAAAGAAAAGAGAATGGATTTTGTGTTTAAATAAGCCGTTTGAACAGCTGCTTTGGTGAGTACAAGCATTTTATTTATTTAATCTTTCATATTTACTGCTGGAAAATAGCCCATACACGATAGAGGTGATGCAACCCCTAGTAGTATATTAGTGTATTTATATTTTGTTTCTCTAGCTGTGGTGTCTTAAATGATGGTCATTTCAATCGGTTTTGTTCTGTGATGTAGTTGTGTGACGTCTATAAAGGTGTGGCTGCGGGTTCTTCTGTGAGAGTGACAATAAAAGGAGTCGGAAGTGATGGTTTTCGTCCCATTTGAGAGACGTTAAAAAAACGCCTCAGTCTTGAACCCTACACTGATGGCATCGGTGGGAGCCACTTATAGTATTATGGAATGTATTTGTGCAAGTTTGACTAAGTAGGACATCACTGAAGGCCTATGTGTAAAATGCCCGGCCCGCCACTGAATTTAGTCCTTGAGGAGAAGAAGAAAACATTTCAAGGAACTTGACCTGTTTTAAAGCTCATCTGACAACAGCAGCCATAGTCAGCTGTTGATGTTGATGAACCACTGTACAGCACCACTATCACTGTCTTCACTAGCCTTTGCTCCATCATCCATGATAAACAGTAAAGTATCCATGGTACGAAGCCTGATGCTCTGAGATGCTTACAGAGATAACTCAAACAAGAACAAGGCAGTCAGAGACTGCAACATCCTGCGACACCCCAAATTCAAAATTTTACCCTGACCTACTTGCATCGGTCAAAGATCAAAGCTAGGGCTCTGACCTACTTTAATAGATCCATAGATCAAAGCACTAGCTTTGATCTATGGTCTTACCCACACTGGGCTTCTCCCTTGTCTTTCTATCTTATCCAGTTCCTGAGTGTACAAAAGTTAAAATTTGACCTTGACCTAGTTTTCTCAAGGACATCATCTCATTGTCATCCCCTTTGCTGCCCAAGTAATGTGCTTTTTGTTTCATTTTTCTATCAGCAACGGTTGCGAAGATATGTGGTGGACTAACAGATGGACCAACAGACGAACAGTCGGACGGACAAAAGGACGAACACAAAAACGCTGACAATTAGAATACATCACCGTCTTGAAGCGGAATGTAACAACAACGGGAAAAGGAGATGAGTGTTGGAGATGTGTGAACGCTCGGTGGGGATTGTGGCAGAAAGCAGAACTGTAGGACAGTAGTTGGATATGGGGGTGCTCATTTATTCGTTGCATTCGTTCATAAATTGAATGTTCATAAGTTAAGGACTACCTGGATTAGATAAAACTGACACTGTTCACTCACAAATCTAATATCTTGTGTTTCATGGTATCATATATGAGGACTTGGTGATGCAGAAGGTTTAGTTTCAACATGACATGATCTCCTACTGGTGTTAATTATAAACAAAAGACAACATAAAAAAGACACGTTTGTTAAATTTCTGATTGATTTTATTGCTTCTTAAATGAAATGAGAATGAACGGAGAGATAAACTGTCACACATATAACTGATGACTGAACTGATAACATGACCTAGTTGCACAACCTGAGGTTCTGTTGAGTTCCACTATACTGTATATTTAAATAGAGACAGATGGAACACCAAGTTGTTCCAAAATTATTTTCTCAATACCCAAATTTTGTAAATCTTCAAGGCCGGTGCAACATAAAGAATATGTCTACTCTTAGAAAAGAAAGAAGAGATGGTTACAGGCCATGTGCACCTTTTGCATGATTCAACATCCACATCTGACAGCTATTATCTCCCTGATATCATACTGTTACAATGATACCACAACACCCCCAAAGACGATAGCATAATCAATCTTCTGCTGTCTCAGAACACACACACACAAACTTGCCACTGACGAGTTTTTCTTTGCTGGGCTCAGGCCTCCTCCTGCAGGGAGTTTATTATTCTTTTTCCTCTGACATGTTATGTGCTCTTTTATCTTTGAATAATGCATGAAGTCTTTTTGAAATCCAGTTGAACATTTGGACCCAACACTGGGTTTATTTAGCTTTACTTTGAAAACTCAAGGTGCCTCACACATTATAGATGTCTGTCAAACCTCCTTTTCTTCCTCTCCTTTCCTTCACAGTAATAGTAAAGGAACTTTCCTTTTTAGCATTTATAATACTTATTTCTTACATTAGGTCCTGCTTTGGAGTGTCCAAGTCTATGACTGGGATCTTTCCCTGATGTATTGTAATGGTGTCAGGGAAATAATGTAAAGTGTTAGCAGCCATTGGGTCAATGGCTGCTGTTTTGAGGCCTCTGTGTTCTCTTAGGCCTCTCCTTTCCCAGCTCCTCTCCGCTGAAGCACTGTGGGTGTGTTTAGACCATGCCCAGCAGGTCGCCCTCAATCACAAAGCCCTGTTCTTAGTGAGTTTGAGGCTGCCAGGCGGTGAGAGTGTCCAATTTAAGTGTGTATGTGTGTTTTAGAGAAACAGAAAATATCTGGGAATTCCAAAAAGTATCTTAGTGTGTCACTGACCTAACCAGGGAGTAAGAAAATGAATTAAAACAGACTTGGAGAGAGACACACAGGACTTGGATCTTAAGATGGAATAAATCAACAAGCTGGACTCATTAGGCTCAGCTCTGCAGGTGTTTTATCTCCCCAGCAGGAAAGCAAGTCTGATAAAGCGCTTTCACTCAGTAGCAGCTTTGGAAAGAAAAAAAAAGGAACATAAAACCCAAAGTAAGAATAAAGTGCTGGTTTTAGGGTTTTAGGAATCCAAATTAAGTGTGGGTCACATCATGTAAAGGTTTTGCAGGCCACAAAATAAAACGGCTGAACCACATCACCTTTCTGGAGCAGTGGGCAGATCAACCATTCCCATGGGAACTCACATGATGATGCCCACCATGAAGGCTTTCATCCATAAGACACCAGTCCTCAAGGAGAAGAGCAGAACTCACATAAAAGATGTGAATGGAAGAAAATGTAGGACAGAGTTTCTTGTTTTTTTGAGCAAGTCCTTTGCGGATCGCTCAGCTGCTGTCTATGAAGGAGGTTCGTGACAGGAGGTTGTTGAGCATCATCCACTGGTCCAGTATTAGTCCAAAAGCAGCAAACGTGGCCACAAACAATGATTCATCTGTCAGCTGTTAACTTACAGCCTCACAGTCCCTAAAAAGCAGATTCCACTTCCTTCCTCAGGGCTTCACAAAGCAGCTCGGTTCCAGAATAAACACACTCTGGTGCTCATTGTAGACACTGATTATTTACAACAGTAACACTGCTGAGGCTGAGAGCTGGGAGGATAATACAGCCAGAGGGATTACAGTTCTGTAAGAAGACGTCACATAAGGTTGATTGACTAACTCATTAACTTTTTATCCAGGTTAGCCTTCTATCAAGCTGACAGGAGTAAGCCTTTGAATTTGGAGTCACCTTCAAAATGATTTCAGATGTTAGATGTCTGATGCTCAAGATCAGGATTTAAATGCAAACACACCAGATGCTTCTTCATCTCCTGTGGGACAACACAATGCTCAAACAATCAGCCTCCTCTGGTTGTTGGACAAATTAGCTGAGGAGAACTCATAATTTTTCTAAACTAATCACTCCTTCATTTTCTCGCTGCTCACATCCCACGATGGAGAACTGATAAGATTTTCATTTAATCTGGTAAAAGTGGTAAATGAAAAATAGCGATAGAACAATTTATCAGAGGGAAGCCACTTGCATATGACAGCGACTCAGGAATCCAAAGGAACAATCCCTTTTTTCATGCTTTTTTTAAGTCTGATGAATATCAATAAGGCAAAAATGGTACCTTTGATCTAAGAAAGATGAAATCATCATTTCTTGGATGTTTACATTGTGCATATCTCTCTCTTTCATGCAGTTGGTTGTAGTTTTTGTCTTGTATTATTTTTGGAAGTGTGCATACTTATTCGCTTTTTTTTTATGATGATGACAATCCATGTGAAGACTGCCCAAAAGATTACTAGGGCTGTCACTTTACCGCGTTAATTAGATTAATGAATTACGTTGCCATTTAACGCGCTATAAAATTAACGCAATTAATCGTGAGTGGCAAAGTCAATGCGCAAGCATTTTAAATTTGGCCCATTGAGGGACCCGTAGGCTGCAGTGACACGCCACAGTGACACATGCAAAACATGTCAAGGACACAGTTAAACGTTAGCTTACCCTTTTAAAGGAAACGCCTGTTGGCATCTTGCTATTTAGTTACCTTATTTAGAGGCATGTTATACTATTCATTTTGAATTGCTGTATTGAGTCAGCTTTAGTATTCATTTTGATTGAGAGTCTGCTTATGTGCCTATTTGAGACTCAGCCTTATTTTATTTCTGAATTTTATTCATTTTAACTGTATTTGTATTGCATTTTTGATAAATGCACCTGGCCTAATGGGTTTGCTGATGTGCTTGGCCTTTTTTCTTTTGAATTTCATTCATAAAGCACACTTAACCAATAAAAATGTGGATTTCAAATCTTCTCTTCTTGGTTTATTCTATTGATTAGTCATTCACTACAATTTTTTAATGTCCTAGAATTCAAATTCTTTATTTGGGGGCCTTTAGCAGGTATGAGATTAAAATGTGATTAATTAGATTAATTGATTAATTACAAATCCTTAATTAATTAGATTATTTTTTTAAATCCCCTGACAGCACTAGTTATTATATTACAGCAACACATTTCTATCTTCCTATTGAATATAAAAAAATCATCCCAAAAGAACCCCTTTTTGAAGAAACCTTGACATCTCCTGTAAGACTCAACAAGATTCTGAGACTCATTTACTAGAAAAACATGATTTTTTTTTTATTTTTACGTGCTGTTACTTTGTATGATTATTTACAATGAGAGTAAATGTCAATGACTAAGAATCAAAACATCACTAATTTTGGAATAAACAATCTCATCTTCATCCTGAAAGATGTGGGAAATCATGAATAAATCATGGTTCAAGAAAAAACTGGTCAATTGACAACCATCTGCAGAAAATCAGAGATAATGAACAAGGACACAAATAAGGGGAAATTAAAAAAATTCCAAATGACAATAAATACAGAGATATCAGCACAAAGAAAAACTTATGCCTGATGTAAAAGCTATAGAAAAAGAACAGTTTGAGTCGCAGATGTCAAGGTAGGAAAAAAAGCCAGAGAGACCCAGTGGCCCCTGTACATCCACTGACATGAACTAAGGGACTCAAAGTAGCACATATATGTCTTCATTTAAAATGATCTATACATATTGTGTGGGAAACAATAGCTAATCCAATCAAAGAAAGGAATGCAAAATACAGAAAAAGGTTGTCACTACCAGACATGAGCAAAACCACACACACAAAATGTTGTGAATCCATCCAGCAGGTTTTGTCCACCTGCCTAAAGTATTTCCCCGTTTCTTTCTGTCTCCAATGTATATCCTAATCTCCCTCTCTTTCCCACCTGTCTCCATCTCTCTCTCCATCTCTCTCTCTCTCTCTCTCTCTCTCTCTCTCTCTCTCTCTCTCACACACACACACACACACACACACACACACACATACACACACACACACACACACACACACACACACACACTGCTCTGTGTCTCTTCTCACAACTCTGTACAAAATCAGGAGGGACGTACGTAGATTACAGATAACTGTGTCAGTTTCACTCAGACAGTTTACCACGCCTCGTGCCTAATGTCAGACAGGATTGGATCAAGCCCCTTTGAAACACTGCACAGAATAAGATTCTCAGAAAATGGATGGATCATGGATGTGCAGATTACAATAGAATAATCATGGCTGCAATTATGATTAAAGACTCATAGTTTAGCCAAAGGAGTGTCACTACAAGGCGACTCATCCACAATGGCAGGAGGGATATCTATGTTTTCAAATTTGGTGTGCAAAGCATTAAAAAATCAAAACTATTCAACAGCAGTATGTCTTTCTAAATCTAGAGGCTCAGTCAGTCTGGGTACATTGGTCTTTGACTGTACCTTCAATGTTTTTTGTATGAGATCATGTTCTTTTCTTTGGAGCACAACGATAAAAAAAAAAAGATCTTGGGCGAGGGTAATATTTAACAGACATAGCTGACAGATTATTATTTTCCGCTCTTTGTCTTATCTTTGTAAATGCATAAATCCTAACCAGACAGATATTTGGAGTCAAGAAGAATAAATGCCCTGAACACATTTTGGTACCCCATGGATCTGGATGCTGTGGTCAGCCGAACTACAGCACATCAAACTGGATCTCTTTTCAAAAGATGCTCACGCTTAGAGCGCTGTTCCAGGAGCCAGCCTGAGGCCACAATGACTGTCTTTTATTGTTGTGGATGACATTTGGGATTAAACAAGTCACTTTTGAACTTCTCTTAAACAGTTTCTGTGAAGCGACTACAGGCTGACTTCATGACATGGATTTGGGGAGATAATAACAGAAACAATATGAATTCAGAACTCATTCTGCGATGGCTTTACAATGAAATCATGACCCTTTAGACACAGGAGGCATACGGAAGCACTTCATAGGGAATCCCGCTTTGCTATGGTTTCAGTTTTCATTCCCACAACCATGATTATTCTTTTGAATTTCACCCCATCAAAACTGCGCTCAGACCTTGAGGCACCACGACAATCCTCCATGGATATGATTTGCATTTCAGGATTCATGGGAACTCATTTGATGTTCTCCAGATCAAATGCAAGTGAGAAGTATTTCCCCATGCAGTTCTTTAAAATCAGGAACTAATTACATAAACAATTCTAATATATTGAGATATGATGACAGATGTAAAGCAGAATATTGGAGCGCTTTTACCTTTTGTGCATGATGAAGAGGAGAAACAGGCCAGGGATGTTTGCATCCACAGCTTTCTTCACAAATCCAAAGCAATGAATGATGTCTTATTTCTAGTTGAAACACTAAACTCACCCACTTTGACTCCAACGATTGCAAATTTGATTGTTTTGGGAAAAGTTAAATATTATATCATGTGTTCATCCCATAAGAACAAAATATGTATTGGTTGAATGCAACGAGTCCCTCGACAGCTTAACAAGCTACATGTAACTTCTGGTGACTACAGAGAGAGTGACTCATTGGCCTTTCTGTTGTTTATCTTTTCCTGTCCAGGTTTGTACTGGCAATGTGGTGACTGAAAAGAAACACAATAGGGCCCAGAGTGCAGCTCTGTGCCCTTCATTCATCCATCACATCAAGGGCTCTCTGAGCACAGAGCTCATACAAGCAATTAATGCCGCCAGGTTCCAGCACTGGGTGCTGCTCAGTGTAAAGGCTGCCTTAAGGCACAGATCATGGAGGTCACAAAGCACTTCCTATACCTCACCCTTGTAGTGGCAACAACAGACAGGCATCAAAGCGGCGTCAAATCAAGATAAAACTTTTTTATTAAGTTCTTAATCCCCCAGAGCAATACCTCCAGAATGTGTCCCACTGATTGCACAAAAGGTTTCTTTTCCAATTCATGCAGCTAAGACATTTCACAAGCCCCTCTTTCTATTAATCTTTTTAAACAGACAAACTTAGAGAGGATTTGACCAGAAACATACTGCCCAAGCGATCAACAATATAGTATGTGTCTCTGGTGTGGAAAAGGAAACTTAACATAATTGTCTTTCTATAATATTACACTTTTTACCAAAAGTAGCAATGGGGGAAAAGTAGAGTGGTACAGAGAAGCAGCCCAGGCTGAGCAAACTGTTATTCCTGGCTCCAGCCACAATGGGTAACAAGAGAGAAAGGTGTGCTCCCCGGGAGTATGTACCTTAAAATGTTGTCATTTACTTTCTATAATAGAAATATAAACTCATTTTAGAGGTCGGGTTTTCATCATTTGTCGTTCAGAGGCATTCACCTGCACAATGTCTGTATCTGTGCACACACAAATGCAAAGGCACGTGTTCATGCACAATCACATTTTCCCCCCGACTGCCAAAGATTTTCACATCATGTTTCATGTTACATGAAACAGCTTTCACACCTGCAGCCTTCGAGGCACATCGAACTAACACAATAACATCCACGGTAATCTGAGAACTGAACTTTCCAGGTGAATCTAAGGTTTTATAGGGTGTATACTGAATATCATACGAAACATAAATTGGAAAACGTGTGGTTGGATGAAACATGGCAGGTATAATAAATACTTGTGGTTCTTCTGAACATCAACAAAACAAAAAGATGGGACCAGAGAAGTGGTAGATTCAGACTTTGCATCTGCTAAACTGGATACGGATCTAAACCACAGGACTCAGCGATGAAATAATTTGGCAATTGCAGAGGTCAACTGCTGAGAGTGTATTGTCTGTGATGATGCTAATAGAGTCCAGCCATGCTGTCAGATTCTTTATATTTGGCCCAGGTCCAAACTGGGCATACTGCTCTTGTCTGACCACTTATCATCTCCTTTCTGCCCCGTCCAAAGTGTGACAGGGGGGCTTCCAGGAGTAGCTTTGATCAGCGTCTGCCTGTCATTCAGCATTAGTCACCCCAGGAGCAGGGAGTCCTCTCCAGGCCCTGGATGGACCAGAGAAGGGCTGGATCGTCAATGGAAGGACCCGCGGCTGTGGAACAATCGGCTCTGTGTGGTGCAGCAGACGTCTGGGTGTTAGTAGACATACTCTGGTGTGTGCCACATGTCACACCCCTGACACTGTCATGACCCAATCTGTGCTCCCCTTACAGCTTTATCTTCCTAATATGGGTCCCTAACTCTATTAAAAGGATGTGTTGGTGAGATCATGGCTGTTGCTTAAACTCATTCTGCTCACATAATGATGATTCGATTACTGTTTAATGATTTTTCCAGTGCAAAACTCCTAAAAATAATGAGGCTATCAAGTTATATGCCAGATCCAGAAGACATACAGATTTACAGTGTTTTACTTCCAGTAAATTAACTTATTTGCTATTCCATTAGTGTAACTGCACTAATGACTTGTTTCACAGAATATTGTTCTTACTTCAGGCTCATTTGGCTGCCAAGCATGACATCAGACATCTCCAATTCAAATCTATCATTTTAGTCTAACATACATCTGAGGCACAGTACATCACCTAGAGGGGAGTACAGGAGGAGCAGAGTGCGTGTGGGTGTGAGTGTTGAGGCCTAAGCATTTATTCAGCACAGCTTCAAGGTCACAGAGACTTTTGCTTTGACTCCCATGGCTTGGATGCTTTAAAGTTAAATGGGAGGATTGTGAAGTCAGTCTGTGATGGATTGAGAGTTTTAACAACAGGCATAATGTGAAGACCTCATGGTCCATGTCTGCGGCCTTGGGAGCAGTCACGAGTGCAACGCAAGCGCACACAGACACGTATGCACATGCACACAATCAGGATAAGTACACTCGCTGTAACATCTGACACCGCTTCCCTGCTGCTCCCTCCGTGAGGAGGGAAGCCCATTCATTTCAGAAAAATTCCTTGCGAATTAGAACAACTCTGAACCAGGACTGAGGTTTCGGTTTACATGGAGACTGAATGTTAACAGCTTGTGTCTGCAACATCCGAAACCAATCATAAATATTGTTTGTATTTTATATGCAAAGGCAATGATAAAAGCAGGTTAAGGCCATCAATCATTAAGCAGCATAGCCTTGATTGACAAGTGAATGTAGGGCAGCATGACATTTGATTTGGTGCATTTTGACAATACTTTTGTCAAGTTTCTGAAAAGTCGGCTTCTAGCTGTTCTTCACAATATCCTCCATTCAGTTGTGGTTGAACAATCAGCAGATGTACAAGTTACTGCAGCACTTTCAGAATTCCCTATTCAGATAGAACAAGTGGAGCTTCGCTCACAGGTGATGTGTCATTACATCGTTAATCATATGTTAAGTCAATGTTAGTATACACTTGAAAAAGATTTTAATGTATGTATTGTGAAATTATGAAAAAAACATGACTTTAAAGCTTCAAGAAGGAAAACAACAAGCTTCATATCAACACAGTGGAAAAGGTTTGATGTTTCAAAATGAAATCATTCTTTGATTCATTGTCTACATCCTCCAGCGTTACTAGGGAGAAAAATAATTTACATATCTGCTCCTGTAAAGCCTCATGTTCTTCTTGTCTGTAAATTATTTTTAAAATGAGTCATTTCAGTCGTGCTCTGTGCAGGACCACAACACTCCCTTTCTCTAAAACATTTTGGCGTTCCTTCTCCTAACCCTGGTTCCCTGGATTAATTTAACACTGTCTTGTGGTGCGATGCCAAAATGGAATTGATAATGCTGTGAAACCTGCGGGTTCACATTGTTCAAAGCCGGGAAGTCATCAACAAAGGCCCTTCACTGATATTAATTGAATCTGGGTTCCTGGCCACCGCTGCTCTTGCCTTGACCTTACTTTGGGTTTTCAATACACATGGGCCTCATTGTCTCACGCTGTATGTTTATTCTATATACTAACCTGTCTGTAATGCCACCAGGGACAGTAGATCCCATTAGAGCCATTGGATGAAATGTTTGCTCTTGTGTTAATGATTGCCAGAATCATGAAATATGAAGCTGATTCAAAATGACTTAGTAATATAACAACATGTTTCTCCTATATCTCTACTTCCTTGACTGGCACTAAGTGGTCACTTATCGCTACAGGGTTGTTCTTTTGCTGAAACCTCCAACATGACATCACCAGAGCAACAGTCACATCCAATTAGAACTCAAAAAAGTGACAGGAGGCCTGAAACCCCCGATAATGGGAAATAGATACGGTGGTTATTACTCTGAAAGGACGGCAACTTTATTGGGGAATATCACACGATACCTCACTAAATGAAGGAGACAGAAGATAATTAGAGCAAGGGTCAATCTGACAGATCTATCAAGCTATGAAAAGACCCTGCCATCATATTCCCATCATGTATTACATATCTGCTTTCTTTAGCGAGTTGGAGCTCTGGGAAAACATACTTCTTTTTTTTATTTTTTATAAAAAGCCTTAAGGCCAACAAAAACACACACACCATGTATATCTCAGCAGGATATCAAACTGAATGCACATGGGTATATCACATGCCAGGGCGCACAAATTTATCTAGTCACTCTGAGGAGATGCCCCCTATCAAGTCTTCCTTCAGTCACAAAACACAAGAAATGTATAGCAGGGAGGAGGTGATAAATAATCATCCTATGATCGGTTTTAAAGTTAAAATACTCAAACTCATTCCCAAGTGTCTCAGCTCGGTTTACTGTCAATATAATGAATCCTGCCATCCTCACAGTGCAAATAAAATTCAGAACTTATGTAAATTTTGGATTAAAATTGTGAAAACAAAGCGCAGTCCATCAAAAAAGACCAAACATTCACATATTTCTCTGACACCTTCAACTACCAAAGGCACAGTCAGTCAGGCCCCATTGTGAAATCCGAATAATTAAGGGATTTAGCCAATCAATCTCCCAGTGCAATTTCCTCCATCCTGGCTCCAACCCAATGGGGTTTAAGGGCAGCCTGTGGAGGTGAAGGTCACGGGCCTATGGGACATGTTCAGGAAGTAGCAGCACACAGCGCGGCCTGTAATGAATATCATGGGCGTCAGAGTAAACACAACACCACCAGTCACAGCTCAAGTCACACTCTCTCTAGAAAATTCTGCATTCCCAGCTAACACTACACAGTCACCTCAGTGTTTGAGTACAGAACAGCTCACGTACGAGTGTCAAAATACGTCCCACTGGAGTCTGTATTGTATAAATGGGTAAGTAGTAACTGACAGATATTTATGGTTATATTAAAAAAATAGCCTTCATGAAGGCCGTTAAAGTTGTCATGGCAATTGGTGCACAGAAACATGACATGAATGTAAGCCACAATAAATAATAAATTATTAGCTATTAGTCGAGGCACATCGTAGAACATTGATGTTTCTGTCATGCATAATGTGGTCATTGAGAGATGGAGCAACGCAAAACAAAGCCTGCATGTCAAGCCGAGGAAAAGACATCAATCCTGCAAATGTTTGAAAGGCTAACGCACATTCCATTTATTTTTCTTAATCACCGATCAGCTCTCCTGTCAAGAGGTTTGAGCCTCACTCAGAGATCAGTCAGTCAGATCTCAAGTATAATGTGTTTCTCTATACCTCGCCACAGGCTGTAGAGACAGACGTAAATCAGGATTCATCGGAATCGGCCAGATGTCAGTTACACATGAAGTGAAAGTCCAACTATGGGATGTTTTTGTTCCATACAGATGTCATGATGTCACATGAGGTGAAAGTGTGAGAAGTCAGCTTCTGCTCTCCCCTCCCGCCCCCCAAGTTTTAATTTTTCAATTTCCAAAGCTGCCTTCCGAGATTACACGGCCACCCGTGTGTTCAAGAGTCTTCTATCAAAGCCAACGAGCCGGAGGAGAAAGAAAACCCCAAAATACAAAACTATTTATTGAGACAAATTTGGAGCAGGAAGAGAAATATTTGGTTAGCTCGGCGGCAAATGGTCGGCGGTATTGGAGCAGTCCACGGTTGAAGTGGGGGGGAACAGCCGGCCCTTTGTTTGCAGACAGAATGGCGCACTCCGTGGGGTCACTGCAGGAGACCCAACATCATAGACACGAGCACACATACATTCTCCCTCTCTCACACACACATGCATGTTTGCCAGCACATGCATGCACACGCACACACACGCACACACACACACACACACACACTCAAACCATAACATTCCTCTGCTTCTATGAATGTTTTATTAACCATGTGAATGGGTCACAGAGTTACACCCCCTAGCATAACTAAAGTCTCCATAGTCACACACACAAAAACACAATCCTGCTCTTTCTCACACTCGCACACCTACCTTCCAGGCAGAGTGCATGACATTCATTCCTGCTCTTTCATAACCTCGCAACCTGTGTCTCCTTGTTAGGTCACGCTGTCTGAATCTGGCCAATAAACATCAATTTCATAGGTAGTCTATGTTTTATTGTGCTTCTATACTGCAGGACATTTATGCATTAAATAATTAATTTAAACATAAAAAACATATTTTCTCTCTTATCAGTAGTGTTTGCTATCATTTCAAACAGTTTTGGACTTAAACCTAAGCAATGGAATTACGTGTCCAGGGGATTATGCAGAGAAATTAGGATGCTGAAGAAAATGCTGTTGTTGAATTTTCAATGCAATGAGTTCCACAAACATCTTTTCATCGTCATTATATGATGAAAGGATGTTTTATGTGGAGTATTTCTTGGTCCAGGCAGTGATTTGTGGTTTCTCTGATAGATGTGTATTTTTCATAGAGACTAATTAAATGTAATTAAATTAATAACATTTTGAGGTGCTGGCAGGCAGAATTTTCTAGTACGGTTGAATCTAGTCTTCGGATCTACAGTGCTGATTTTATATTCATTGTAAATATGTGAGAGACTTTTTGCTTATTATCTGTTTCATAATTTGTACACACCCACCCTTAAATGAAATGCAGTCGAGAAAAGGTGTCCAAAAAGAACACTTCTAAAACAAAGGCAGGGATGTTCTCCTGGAAGTTTGTATCCACTTGACGGGATTCTAAAACAGACTTTACACCAACGCTCATACATTCCTCTTACGTCCCCACAATCTTAAGTGACCTCTTGTATGTTAGAGTGTGAACTGGTATTTTGTCCACCCGTAAAATATTCCTGCGGTACACAGGAAAGTCATGGCAGCAGTAAACATCCTAGAGGATACGTAACACGAGTTTGGCTCCGACTACCCCCTATTTATTTTTATGAGCGTGCTGCCAGTTCATCCTCTCCGTGTACATCACGGCTCTCTCTGGACAAACTGTGACAACATTGGTCACTGCCGCAGGATGAATGGTCAAAAGTTGATTCATAAAAACTCTCTTTTGCCCACACACAAACATCGATCAGACCCCCACTGCTCAGCTCTGAAGCCAGAAGGTCTCAGCCGTACCTCGCAAAGGTGTGAAACTAGGAGCATTTCCAGAACCCACCTTGTACCACACACAGACACACACAAGCGTGTTAACTCCTCACGCTCTGCTATACCCTCATAGAGAGCATAACATAACTGCTGTTTGGTTTGGATGGGCCTGTGAGGGGACCTCCAAGCTCACACACTGAGGCACTATAACAGTCCAAGAAGTCAGATACAACAAGTTTCAAGTGCAGAGCCACTGCACTCACATCTCACAAGAACTGGTTTTAAATCAACTATTAAAACCACACAATGAAAATCATATTCCCTCCGACAAGTCCTGAGCCAGTTCATGTATTAATACATCCATCATGGAACAATGCAGATTGCATCCATCTGGTCATTCTTGTTTCGTGTCGATATCAGCTTTACACATGGTGTGTTTCACGGTGGTTTGCAGTTCCAGTTATGTTTTTAATGTGACGTCTGATTCTAGAGACCACGTTGTTGCATGTCCACACTTGGCCGGAGAGTGTCTGCGACGCATCTGATGTGGCTGAATTTATCAAATCAAAATGAGTGGGATTCTGATCTCAGTGTGAGCCTGACTATTTCCACATGTGTCTTTGAAGATCCAATAGCAAAATGCAGTTTTTGTGCCCTATGAGCTGTCACTTAATAGCCCACATCTATGCTTCAGACGAAAGCATTAAAGTTGTACTGAAGTGACGCATGTAACCGTAGTCTTAGATTATGTGCCTGGTTGAGATCTTTTAAGAACCATTTAAAACAGTTATTCTGTCCTGCTGGGTTTTTTTTTCGCTCATTTGATCCAGTCAGAGGGATGCTGATGTCCTTCATAATGCAGACAGAGGCTTTATTGTAGATAATGCCCTACATTAATCTCACCCAGCCCTACATATTCAGGGTTACAGGTCAAAGTCGTTTCATGTTGTCATCCCTGTTTGAACTTGCATTGGGCCGTCTCCTCCACAGGGATATTTATTGTGGCCCTCATGCCCTGGTCTCAGATATCACTTTGACTTTTCCTCACTTTTCTGGCTGAAGCGTATCTTGGGTCTGTTCGACATTTGGAGATATTTCAGCATATCCTGATAAATAATGACTCAAGCTATTCAATCTGCGTGAAATAAAAAGGTCTCCCTGTTCAGCTTTGGAAAACAGCAAATGAAACACTGCCATGTCTGACGAGGAAGGTTTACAGATTGTTAATGACAAAGAACAAAGGTTCACTGTTGGATAGTTATCATTATTTCTCCTACTGAAACAACTGTATATCTGTATTTTGTTTCAGAGAATGGTCATTCCTAAAGGCCACTATAAACTTTAACTGGATTCAACCCAAGTTTAAGACACTCATGTTTTCAAAAATAGCACCCACAATCCCAGCTGATAGAAGAGTACTTGCACGCTCAGACAGAAACATAGAGCTGTCTCATAATACCATCGGCTCTCTCATAATTCTCCTATGCTATCATACCCACACATACACACACACACATACATACACACACACACACACACACACACACATACATACACACACACTTGCTTTCTTACACATCAGTCACAACAGTCCAGATTTAAGACCTGTCACTGCTGTGCAACATAGTGAAAAGGAGTATCCTGTGGGGCCCTTGGGGGCCAGAAAGGTACTATGCAGCTATGTATGTGTGCTCTTCAAAGTGTGTGTGTGTGTGTGTGTGTGTGTGTGTGTGTGTGTGTGTGTGTGTGTGTGTGTGTGTGTGCGCGCGCGTGCGTGCGCGCATTCGTGTGTGTGTGTGAGACAGAGGGAGAGAGAGAGAGAGAGAGAGGGAGACCCGAGAGGCCCAGCTAGTTACAGCCTCTCTGCTGGAGACCACCACTTCCACAAAACAAGCATTGTTGGTCCAGAGCACCCGGTATCAGAGACACACACTCAAAATCATTTTGTATACACACATATAATAATCCATACTCACACACACATTACAGACACAACACAGTACTGTGTTAGAAACCATCTGTCCCAACACAGATCAAGTTAATATAATAGTAAGTCTCATCTTGCCACCACAGAACCCTCTTGCACAATGAATTACACACACACACACACACACACACACACACACACACACACACACACACACACACACACACACACACAAAGCTCACTGTACATACAGTGTATCTCTAACAATAGTCCATGGGTGGTTGGTCGGACTATTAATGTAGGTGTTTCTGTGCTAATTACGTGTGACTGAGAGCATGTCAGAAGCAGTTATTCCACATTATTACTGGAAATAACGTGGAGATGGAAATTGTAGGATAGAGTTACTTTCCCTGCAAATGAAAGAGAAAAAAAACAACAACACTGTAATGACTGCCTCTTTGAAACACAGTGCCAGTGCTACTGGATCAATGTTATTACTCCACCGATGGAAAACAGCATAAGGAAGACATCATCAACAACAACATCATGGTGACCTCCACTGCTGGCTGTGCAGAGACCTCGTTGGCTGACAGGAGGATACGTCAGCACCTCGCAGCTCCACTATAACCCCCTCAAGCCTCTGGCGGTCACACAGACGGGAGTGTAAAAGTAGGAGCTCCAACTGTTGCCCCGGACTAAGCCATTCAACATCCACGTCCCAGTCTGGCACAGACGGCTGAGGGAGAGGAGAGGTGGAGATTGTACCCACATTTAAACCCTTTTTAACCTGGATTATTTCCGTGCGTCTTTAAATCGTCGGATTGTTTCACACTCAACTTTTCTTTCCTGCTTACCTGTTGGAATTGATTTTTTTTTAAATTATTATTTCAAGTCCTGAAATGACATCTCTTAATATGATTTCATCGCACCTGTTCCTATTGATGTTAAACTGTATCCTGGTCGCTGCATCAGTCAGGACCGCGAAAAGGAGCTCCGGGGGCGCACAGGACAGTGGTCTCCTTCAGTCCTCATCGGAACCCCTCTCGGATGACCGGGATCAGGACATGGTCTCTCAGCACATGTTCAGACTGTACGACAAATACAACAGGGAGAACCGACTCAGAGAGGGGAACACTGTCAGGAGTTTTAGAGCCAATCAAGGTGCGTGAACGCATGGATCACCCTGCCAATACAGGGCGCGATCGATAGGTACCGCCTCTTGGAAAATAACTTGTCAAGAATAAAGGTTTCACTTAAATAAATAAAAAAAATAGGCTTGTGATCCATTAGTGTGCTACTAATCCGACTTTAAAAAAGAGTGCAGTAGTCAGAAAGCTCCGCTGATCCGCTCCATGGATGTCTATTAAAAGTCCAGGCGCTCATTGCGCCCGCATGGCTCGACCAGACGCTCTAAATAGGTGGGATTGTTTTGGAACAGTCTGAGAATGTATATAAATGTTTCTGGGATGTTGTGGGCACACTGTGTTTGCAGAGGCAGCTGTGCCCCTTTCCGCGCGGTGTGTGATCAATTACCGCAGACGGATGCGCAATATGCGCAAGAATGCATGCGATTCGCTGCAAGCGCTGCAGTTTCTATTCAGCAGGAGGTAGACAGCGGCAGTGACTGGTCACTGTGGTGGATATGTGTGACTCCCCGTCCTGGAGTCAAGAGGGCTTAATTCACAGCCGTCCCTCTCTGTCTGATGCTGTTTTTTTATAAACACAGCCCATAGACATGTATGCCATACATAGTTCTCAGATGGCAGATCATAACACGTGTGTATTTTTACTGCAGAGGGTGTGTGTAATCCAAGGAGAGATGTAAGAGAGTATTCACAACAGTATGAGATCTGTTAAAACAGTTGATTATGTCTTGATGTCTGGGCAGACAGCGTTGGCTGAATGAGGCTTAAGGGGAAGCTTTAAAAGAAACCGGGGTAAGCATTTCCATATGCAGGCTGAATCCAAGGTAATGTATATCTTCTGAGTCGGTCCCTACTTCCGCTGAACTCTTATACAATGAACAATAACTCTGCTGTTAAAGTTAATGTTCATCATGAATATGTAGCCCTCTGCCCAACCACACTCTCCCCCCTGCCAGCCAGACACCGTGGGTCTGGTTCCTCATAAGGGCACCTTCTGCAAAAGACAGCTCAGTCATGTAACACAGAACAGGGAGACGTTTCTACAGCCAAATCTCTGAACACACTCCTAAAATACAATTTTGGTGTAATATTATTTTTTTTTCCTCCAAAATCTTTTCCCTTCCTTGTGTTCATATATTTATTTTATTATCAAAATAACCATCAGAATCAGAATCATGTGTATTTTTGAAACAAGAATGTAGACACATAAGTGTTTGTTGTTGACAGACAGTAACAGATCTTTCACAATAAATTTTACCTTTACAACGGTTGTAGTGACAGGTTGTCCACCTGACCCCCTAACAATGACTGATTGGTTGTCTTTGTAGGTTCATCTAAACACAGGACAGAGTATCG
Source organism: Antennarius striatus (assembly GCF_040054535.1). Classification (NCBI taxonomy): domain Eukaryota; kingdom Metazoa; phylum Chordata; class Actinopteri; order Lophiiformes; family Antennariidae; genus Antennarius; species Antennarius striatus. The sequence continues at coordinate 13,189,891 of NC_090786.1, read as the reverse complement.
ACTGAACCTGACAACCCTTCAGGACTCAGAGGTTATCCTCTCTGCCACATTCCACTTCCTGCTTGATCAACGCCCTCATCAAAAGTCCTGGTTCTGTAAACGCTTCAAAAGCCCATCCTGTCATTCTTCAGCCATCCACCCTCCTCCGTCAGTCAGCCTGGTCCTTCGTTCTGTCTCCTCTGGGTCTGAGGTCAGATCGGGGTCAATGGGGTCATTTTTAGGCAATGTGACCTTCCACCCCCACCGGAGGGGGGTGTGGCAGATGAAAGATGTGACCCAGGTCATAAAGGAGGCATGGAACAAGGGTCATCTCCTGGTGTCAGTGGAGATGTACCTAGGGCACCAGAACCAGAGGAAACCAGAGCAGGCAGTGTCTCCTGGCAGCCTGCCCTACCTGCTGCTATATGCTAATGACCAAGCCTTGATGGAGCCCAACAGTGTGGCTGCTAGCCTGCAGAGATATGACCCATTCAATGAGGGAGGAGAGCTCTCATCTTCCTCCCAGCCCTCTCGTCTCAGACCCAACTCCTCACCAGAGTTGAATGGGCGTGTGAGAAGGGAAGCAACTCTGCAGTCTGAGCGCATACAGAACAATGAGCTACCTGAGGTGGACTACAGGCCTGGTGGATACAGAAAGGATGATATCTGGGAGACCACATGGTACCTAGCACTCAAACCCAAGCCTAAAGAAGGAAAGAAAGACAAGAAAAGGAAGAGTGAAGAGAAAGACACTGGGGATCAAATTAGAGAAGAACACACTAAAGATGAAGCTCAGGTTCTCAACGAAGCAGAGGAAATACTTCAAGGGCTCACACCTGATGACCCATCTGCTAAAAAACCCAAAGACAGTCACATGCAGACTATCAGTGAAGGGCATAGACATGAACGAAAGAATGGAAAAAAGCATAAGGGGACTATGAACTCTCAGTCGCCTGTTCTGAGTTTTGATGAGCAAACCATGCGTACAGCCAGGAGGAAGCAGTGGGTCAACAACCAACACAGAGGATGCTCCAGGAGGAACCTGAGGGTGGATTTTGCAGACATTGGCTGGAGCGAGTGGGTCATGGAACCCAAGGCCTTTGATGCGTACTACTGCGCTGGCACATGTGGATTTCCTATGTCTAAGGTGAGATGACAATCCCTCCAAAGTCACACTAAATCATCTCATGTTCAAGTTGTATTGAGTCTCTAGGGAGTGTTGTTCTTTTGCCTTTTTATGCTGATTTTCTCATTCGTCCCTCATCTCCTCCATTCAAACTCTTGCAGGTATCAAAGCCATCCAACCATGCCACCATCCAGAGCATAGTCAGAGCCGTTGGGATCATCCCTGGCATTCCTGAGCCGTGCTGTGTCCCAGACAAGATGAATTCGCTGGCTGTGCTTTACCAGGATGAGTCCAAAAACCTCGTGCTCAAAGTTTACCCTAATATGTCAGTCCAGTCCTGTTCCTGCAGATAGGAGGGGAGATCAATGGGTCAGATGAAAGCAGAAACAACTACAGAATTAATGGAGACAGAACATACCTCTGTTTGAAAAGTGGTTTCTTGATAGTGACACTCAAAGTTACTTTGGCCGTTATTATTCCTGGGGGACCGTAGGCCATAGGGAAATCTCCTCCACGTCTTCTGATGTGAAGAGATAATTTGTTTGGCATTCTTCCTTAGCAAGAGGAAAAGAGTCATACATGTAAAGTCAGGGCTCCATGTGTCCAAAAAAAACAAACAGTCGTTCCGATTCTGTGTTTGGACTTTACAGTTTTCATGGACAGAGGCATTTGAGAGATATTGTTGTTTCATTTCAGAACTAGTTCTTTTTTCTTAAATGCTCACATGTTTTCCTTGGACACAACGGTTGTAAATAAAAGACTCAACGTGACATCAGGCAGCTCAAACCGTCACATACAGGTGACACATATCTCCAAACTGTTATACGCTGTTTCCAGCTGCTCTTATTTTTAAGCTTATCATACCACACCGGACATGAAGCACATGCAACATTAATTGTTTCACAAGACAGAGAATGCATATTAAAAAGGACATATCCAACAGATCGTAGAGCGCATCTGGAATTCCTGAATGCCTACCCTCATAACACTTTGTGAACGGTATTTATAGCAAGACATATTTTTTTCTATTTTGAATGTGAAACTTGGTTAAAATAATTTGCAATGTTACTAGGTTACGTATTACAGTGTTTTAGATGAGATGTTCTTTTGTACATGTGTATTGTTTAAATTATGAAAAGGCAGTCCTCTATATATGTTAGAATAAAGAAGTAATTTAATCTAACTCTTTTGTTTCATAAACTTTCTTACTGCATTCATTCGTGGGTGGACAGTTTTGTCAACACAGGTCTAGAAGAGCATCACTGGTCTAAAATAACCTACAAAGGCAGGAAGGTTCCACTCAGAGATAGCCAGCATTCTCCTAAAGCCCCTTGAACCCATTATTATGCCACACCAAAGGCTCAACCGTCTGTTGTTGGGTAAATAATGGGACTGATGCTGTTGCCGTGGGTTAATGGTCGAGGGAGGAAAAGGCGCACACCTATTAGGACGTCATCCACTTGAACTTCAAAACGTGGTGCACTTCCTCTTTTTATGCCCACCCCACCCCATCCCCCCAACCCCGAACCCCCTTCAAAGGTGCAGGAAGCCTTTTTTTCTTAAAAGGATGGGCACAGACAGAACATCTCAACTACTTTAGACGAAGATGACCCATGTGGTTCCTAAACAGCATGTTAGAGTGCAGTGAAATGTCAGCGGGAACCTTTGTCAACCCATTAATTTGCAGTTGTTTTTCCTTTGCCTGAAAAAGTAAAGTAGTATCACACATCTGTTTACAACCACAGATTGCTCTGAAGTGTGTTGTCTCAAAGACAGTTTTTTAGTAATCGATTGGAATGAAGGAAGACAAGATATAGCTGAGAATAATCCTAAAAGTGTTTTGGCTTGATCTGTGCAGGGAAGTGTGAAAAACGGAAAGTATTCAAATGCTTTTACCTCTAAAAACCAATTATGCAATTTATTGGGAATCAGAATTTTTTTTCTTAAACTGAGTAAATATTTCCTCATTGACAATAATTTCTATTTTAGGTTGACCGGTCTAAAATTAAAATTAAATCCTATAAAGCTACTTTGTGCGTTATGCATATTAAAATAAGTAAGTGTAACATAAAAACAAATCGATCATTATACTTTTGATACATAAGTATGTAAATATGTATCTATATAAATATAGAATATTATGATAATAAATATAAAATTATAATATTCTGGGAAGTTATGACATATTTCTTTAAGAAATCAGATGTGTGTTTTTGCTCATTATGATAACAGGGGACAGTCTGGTCTGTTGTTAAATGTCTCTGGATTTAAGCTGCTGTTCCATGCAGACAAGTGATGATGTGAAAGGACGAACAGGATCACAACCCCAAAGAGATAACATTTACTCCACATACAAGGACAACAGCGGGGGACAGGTGAGAGGATGGAGCTGTCTGAGATACCCAGTGCTTACAAATGCATTAGCTGTGGGGAATGACTTCCATCCTGATGGTGACGGTATTTAGGGTTTTTTAAAATCATTTTTTCATTAATAGATGGTTTATAAAGTAAGTTGGCCCAATTGTAATAAACACAAGGTTTGGGTTTTTTTCCTCATTTCCCTTTTACGGTCTAGACCCACAGGCTGCTATTACAAAGTGAACCCCATGTCAGCCACAATCACAGTCACAGGAGAGTACTTACAATGGTCAGTTCCAGTCGAGAAAACCACAGTAGTCTAGGCTCATGTTCAGAGCCCAATGCCTAAAAGCCAAAATGAAATGAGCCGAGTGGGAAACCAAGACCAATATTTGATTTTCCACATGATGACCGTTCGATTAAAGGACCGCTATGCAGTCACATATGAGACAACAGAGGATTTTCTGTGTCTGGACTGACATGGCTGTTTCCTCACATGGTTACTAAGTTCAGGGAGCTAATAGTTATTTTCATTACGGCAGAGCTTTAATAGAGTGGCATTGTGTTTCTTAATCACCACTTTCATCATGCAGGTCACTTGGGATGTTTTTTCAAACTCTTATTTTTCTTTCAGAAAGTGTAAAAAAGAAAAAAAATTTCTGGTGAACTTTTTATGACAGATGGATTTTAGTCTGGATGCAAGTATTATTTGGGAAACCTTAAGATAAATGAGAGTTTTAAACTATTGAAAAACATGACCATGATGCAGTGTAGTTTTTTCCTGAAATTTTTAAGGTGCCATTTTTATGTTCTGTAAAGTCTTGATCGCAAAAAAACACCAAAAATTCAAAGAGAGAAATACTTGAAGATTCCCTCTGACGCACGTATTAATCTGGAGTTCAATGAGACTGGAAATATACTCCTCATATTTTTTTTTTTTTTTTAAAAACTAAAAACACAGCAGTGGGGTGGATTTACCTCTCTGCTTACATTAGTGTAACTGCTCAGGGTCTAAGCCTGACTTTCCCATGAACTTCATGCTTTCTTCCCGCCTCATTTACCTGAAACACAGACGACTATTTATGTCCATCTGTCACTAGCCTGCCCCGAATAGGATGTAGTACTGATGGTGAAACATAAATTCACAAAGTCAAAGCCCTGGGTTTAAATGTCTAAATCTGTAGACAAATGGTAACCATTAAAGTTTTTGTCATTATTAATTTAGCTATTTTTTTAAACATCAAGTTGAATGTCAAATGTAAAAACTCTCAAAAGACAAACAGGCAGTTTAATGTATAAAGATCCCGGTCTTTGTGAATGTACTGGTAGTCTACCAGTAAAAAAGAAATAATGTAGGGCTTATGTGGTAATCATTATTTTCTCTTTAACTTAAAGTGAACAAACTGTTTTTTTTGTTAAGGTATCTACACTTATGACTTCTAGAATTATTTACAGACCACATCAGGACTTGTAAACCTGATCTCTTCCAACTTGAAATGACTTGAATTGGATGAATATCAGATCGCTTTATTGATCCCTGAGGGGAAAATACTGAATAACAGTTAACCGTACTGAGTTCAGAAAACTCATAAATTTAAGTCTCTGAAGGAAAAGAATCAGCATATTATCAGACTTCCCAGTTTACACATGAGAATTACATATCTCATGAAACCCTACATTTTGTGGTTTGAATAATTAGTTTAAATTCTGTTGGCAAGATTGCTCAAAAGTGTACGAACAGATTTTGATGACAACTTTTGAGTAGCACAATGTGGACCAAGGAACAATCTCTGGATTTTCTCACATGGACCCAGATTTATTCTTTTTATGGTTGTCTACCATTGTGGGATTATTTCGAGTTTACCTGATTGAACTTTAAAAAAAAGTGACTTGAAAGAAGACTATAAAAACAGATTGATCAGCTCATTGTAAATCAGAGATATTTTAGGGAACAACTCAACATACATCTTAAGAAAAAATATATCATGTTAATTATAATACAGTGCATGATGACAGAGTGAGGGAAAAAAATGTAAATTTCCATTTTATTGTTCAGAGCCTGTGTGCGTGCGTGCGTGCGTGCGTGCGTGAGTGTGTGTGTGTGTGTGTGTGTGTGTGTGTGTGTGTGTGTGTGTGTGTGTGTGTGTCCTGATGGTACAGCCTCTGACGTGAAACAATACAATGGTGGAAGAAAACACTCAACACGTCCTTTCCACGGTCGTAACTTTAGATTTCAAAACTAATGTGCAAACACACTCAATCCACATCTTGTGTACAAAGCGGAGCAGAGAGAAAAAACTGATGAATAAAGATGATTCTTTAGAGACACATGTGACAATCATGCACTGTTCTCGACATCCTCAAGGTCTTTCAATCCTCTCCTGAGTTCCAAAAGGCACAGAACACGCATCAGTCCCACGCACAGCTTGAGCGCGTTGACGGGCTGCGCTGGGATCAGCTTACATGTACCTTTGTCGTCATCTAGTGGACGGTTTGCGAGGGTCCGTGTATCAGTGTCGCTATTTTCATCAGCTACGTACATTCAGTGACACGCCACAGTCAGTCTATTAAATATGAGCGTTATTTATGAAATAAATAATGTTTTTCTCCCCCCCTCTGGCCTTAGTTATGAGAGGTCATGTGTCTGGACAGGTGGTGCCGTTCTCGGAAGTACTCGTGACAAATGGGGCAGGTGAGCTTCTCCTCCCTTCTTCTCCTCACCTGGGACTCCGCCGCGAATTCCTTCTTGTGGTGAGAGCGCATGTGGAAAACGAGGTCAGAGGTCATTCGGAAGGAAAGGTTACATTTGGCGCACCAGTTCTGCACTGACACGCCGAAAGAAGTGAAAGTCGGGGGAAGAATCGTGAAAGAGGATGCGGTCTGCAGCTGAACGCCACTGGTCCTGGACCAGTGCTCCGGAGCGTAATGGAAAACGTTGCTTAATGCCACCGGGGAGGGGAGGGTCGCTAAATCACCAGTCATGATGTTGGACGTCGTCAGATTGCTGTATCCCATAACAGTCCTGGAGCTGAATCCGTCAGTCATCTCTTCCAGGCGGTTAGAAGGGGCTGTTGGAACGCTGCTGAGGTGCGTCTGGGGATCGTTAGCAGAAAGGATTTTACTCGGTTTACAGAAAGCGCTTCTCTGCTCGTCGTGACTGTTGGACAGGACCAGAGAAAATGCGCTGCTGCTGGCTGAGTGCGCGCCAGAGCGCTCGCTTGTCTCCGGTCGTGCGTCTGGCTCTCTGTCATGCGTAAAAATACCTCTGGCTTCCTTCGCGTCAGCAAAAGAATCATTCTTACGTCCCAAATCATCCGGCTTAATCTTCTCAGCTTTTAGTTTCCCCCCAGATGGAGATGCATCTCCTGAGGCCTGGTCGTAGCTCTTACTCGGCTGTGTAATATTGTCATCATTAGAAATATTCGTTTTTTCCAGCAGAACTGTTTTCCGGCCTTTGGGGTATAATGTTTCCTCGTTTTTCCGCCTTTTGGAGGAAATGTCTACATCCTCATTGCTACCAGATTTCTTGTGTTCCAAATCTCTGGCGATGTTGTGGAAATCTGTTACTCGGTGTTGCCTCTTGATTTCCACATGCTTGTAATCATAAACCTCACGGCTCCAGGTGTCACTCTTCACTTGAGTACACATGAATCTGCAGTGAGCCAGGTAGGGATACTCATTCTTGAATGTGTGGTTACATCTGCCACATTTGAAATCTAAGAAAGAGAAAAATCATATGATGCCTCTCCGGGCAGATCCAAGCAAGCACCTATTTTTGATTTGTTAGTATTGTGACCTTACACTCTCATCTTCTACTCACCCTTACTTGATCCCCTGGTCATGTCTGTGAAGCCCAGAAGGTGAGACAATTCCTGGTCGTACCACACCAGCAGCTCGTCCTCCTGTCCGATATCCCGGATCGTTCTCACATACAGCTGACCCGCTTTTAGGAACGCCTCTGTGTTCTGCTCCTCTCCGTTGCGCGCAGCCTGTACAAGCCGCAACCAGGACAGCACCAGTGTGGAATTACGCATGGCTTCGGGGTCCACCTGTTGACAAGAAGTATTTTATCTCAGTTTCCCAAATTATGGTATAATTAATTTGGTTGTCATTCATACAAGCCTGACATTTCTGTACATGATTCAAATGATGCATAACACACTTTTTAGATGGTAGTCCCTTTAACATGACACAACACAACACAACACAGCCTTGATGACAAGCAACACATGCAGATAGATTTATACAATTGAAATATTATTATAAAATATAAATACAGAGATATGATAAACTTACACAATATTTGTTAATTCATTTTTATAAAAAAAATATGGACAAATATATTTGGTGTGCAAAACACAGTGCAGGTGAAATCACGAAGCTGTTGTATGATAATGAAGTAAGATGTTAAAAGACACGATATTGTCCGGAGTTCATCGATCCTTTAAGACAACTGAACGCAAAATTTCACAACTCACCCTGAACACATAGGTTTTAGCTCTCTTATCGCAGGATTTCTGCGCTATGAAAGCGATAGTGTCGTAGAAAGTGTTTTGGAGCACACATGGACCAAAGCAAGTACCAGCTGGGATGCGGCGCGTAACGACCACACTGGTGAAGATATCCGCCGGATGCTGGAGGAATTTGCTGTCACCGGTCCACATCGACCGAGACAGGAATGTGTGATCCATCGTTAAACTGTAAAATAAATACACGGTTTGTTATCACTTCATTCATGTAAGCAACACAGTTTCTGGATAATTTAGATATTATACGCATATTGTTAAAATCACACAAGGTTACACTTCATCTCGATGAATCGGACTGAAATCACTGGACCCGTTACAAGTGAATTTCATTTAAAATATACTGTATGTTTTTAGTTTCGAGAACAGCCAGACAAATAGTCGGCTATTTGAATTAAAATATAGTATTTTGTGGTCTGAAATCCCGTCAAACGATTTGGATTCTGATTCACTCAACTCACTTGGAACTGCCTTGTTTGCGATTAAAAAAACCATTTCACTGCATTTAATAATATTTCTAGTAAAACTATCCTCCCCGGTGTGAAAAAGACGCAGCCGGTGTCGATGCAAATGCTTTCTAACATCCTTTGTCTCAGTTTTTCAGTCGGTTTCTCCTTTTGTCTCCCCATCTGCCATTGAGTCCAACTGTCTCATCTGTGCACAACATAAGTTCATTATCTATTTTTTATATATTTATTAACAATATTTAATGAACGAGGACTACATGATAATTATTTCCTGAGTGACAGGTCGAGGACAAGTATCCAGTCTTCGTGGTTTTACCTTCGGAAACATTGTCAGTTGACGGGGCTGCTGCGCTGGAATTATTTTCCAGGTTTATTGCCAGACATGAACACGTCTGTCTTCCTGGGAAATAAAACATAGATGAACTGCATGAACACCACGCGTGGACTCACCCTGTGATCGTGGAGCAGGATGTTCGCAGCAGGTGCAGTGGACCTCCGTGGAGATGCCCTCAGACGAGTGACTTATCCGACCGACTCTTCCTCCGTTCTGCCGTCCCTCTCATCTCCCACTCCCACTTATCTCCTCCGGAGAGCGCGCTGAAGCGTGGCGCATTGATGGAAACACATGCGCGCTCACATACGCGCACACGCGTCTCAAATTTAGGGCCCTGGCTAATTTCCCCTTGTCTGGTTTACAGTCAGAATCGACGAAGAAGACAGATCTGACAACAGATGATGCTTTAATTTCCCCAAATTCACACCGGAAGATATGTGACTGGATTTCCTAGACCAGGGCTCCGTCGTCCTGTAATGAGGCACATCACATGTTACAGTAGTCTGATAGATTTGTTTTAATTGAATGTAATCTTTTTTACTCTGCCCAACAGACAGTCAAACTATTATAAACATGCACCATGTGTGATTCAGGGAGAGTTTGGTCACGATTTGGAAAACAGCAAGTCCAGCTGTGGGAGTCAGCCTTATACGGACACTTAAAAATGTCCGAGTTTGCGTGGACAAAGGGAAACTGCAAAACTGGCCATTAGTACGTGATATGATGCGGGTTGGTCTTCGTTTGCCAGCGGGCAAATACATTATGCATCAACTAAATGTTTCCGTCTAATGAGCATTTAATGGATTATTCTGCATCACGGCTTAGGTTTAAATGTTCTGGCGGAAATCATGACAACTTTCTATGATGACAAAGAAGGGCCACTGAGAGGGTCTTTTGGGGAGTCCTGCACTCCCAACTGTAGACATAAACCTGAACTCCAGAACTGAAGAATATTTTTGTTTTACATTGATGAATTATATCCTCCCTTTTTCAGTAACCTCTGACATTACGGTGAGTTGGAGTTCGGTGACAGTCTCAGGAATATTTCGGGAGCCTTTCAGCATCACTTTTGTTTGTTGGTTTGCAGCCAGGCCTGAAATTAAAATGTACTTGTTGTTGCGGATGTCTCATGAGAAGCCAGGGGCAGTGAATGGGTGCGTCTCCAAAAGGAAAAAAAACAAAAACACGCACGATCATTTGTGAAATATGATAAGTTGCTGACTACACAAAAATATCTGCACAAAAAATATAATTTGTTAGGGTCACTTGTAATTATTTCCTATTTTCTTCCCATACTAGTTTGTTATGTTGGATAATAATAATCCATAATCCTCACTATTTGTTATTTATTTTATTTTTTTCTGAGTGGAGTTTCGTGTCTTTCCTCGGGTGTCGCTCCTCTCCTCCATCCTGCCCTCCTTCTCTGCTTTTTTTTTTTTTTTTTCCTCTTAGCTGAAAGAGAACACTTGGAGAGCCGGGCTCAAACTAAACAAGCCTACCATTTATCCAGAATACTCCCAACGTAACAACAACAACAAAACAACGTTGGGATATTCACACAGGAGTCCGTTCAGAAAGCTTCTGGTAGAAAATGTAAAGGAGTTTAGCTGTCAGAGTGTTGGAGTAGAGAACAGTAACCGGGAAAGATGGCGAGGACGCACACTCGCATGTTCCTCGCCTTGGCTTTGCTGGGAATTTTCCTCTCCGACTTCTCGGTGAAAGGGGAACTGCAGGGAGAGCAAGAGGAGGAGGAGGAAAGGTCCTGTCAGGGCGCATTCGACCTCTATTTTGTCCTGGACAAGTGAGTGTCCCATATTATTTATGGCTTTGTTACTTTCTCATCGCTGCACATTGCCATGCAACCGCCCAGTTGTTTAGAAATGCGGAGCGCATCAGTCGGATTCAGTGTCTGCGTTTCTGTTCTGTGTTAAAGAAAAGTCATCTAAAAGTTTGTGCTTGAACATCTGAAAGTGTTTATCAGAGTGTTTCGTGTACAATAAGACCGGTTCTAAAAAAAGGATCTGCTTTAAAAGAATCTGACTCATGTCTGAACACATTTTATCTTCATTCTTTCTCTCCGTGCGTCTTTTCTTCGGTAAGCAACATTCCACGCGTAGAGGATATGATTCACACTCTTTTATACTTTTTTTTTTTCTTTTTTTTGTGTATCTCCTTCTGCTTTTTGAGTCGACAGACTCAGAGAATGAGCTTTACCCACGGGATGTGGGCAGGGCGAACAGGATGGATAGGGTTTCAGGCCGATGACGCCTGCGGACGCAGCTGCAGCAGCTGCAGCGCAGCGGAGCAGCGTGGCGTGGAAATCCGTGTATCCACTCCATCCACTGGGTGGATTGACACGACGGACGCCTGTTTTGATTGCTTTTCTGAAGGAAGCTATTGGGTTACAGGCAGTCTGATTCATTTTGAGGCACAAAAATATAAGAAAAACACAAGTACATGTGTCATTCTCAAACACATGTTCTTATTTTATAATGCCACGAGCATCTACTTTTATTAATGCTTAATGATAACTCAATAATATTTTTGTATGAACGATATTTTTTTTTATCTTATGTAAAAACCATTTTATCTTGACATTTACTGTAGCTCTGTAACTTACTTCATCCACGAGGATGTCAACAAATAAGACAGAAAAATATCTGAAATTGGTTTTCATGCATCATAAATTATGTTGGATATAACAGTGGTAATTACATCATCTTTAGAAATGTAATCCAAACCTCAGTCTCATCTGGGACATAAACTAAATTGGTCTTATACTGAAGTATTTCTTGGCCGAGCCAGTTGACATTTGATAGCCAGTATCGAGTTTTGAGATCTTTCACATTTTTCACCCCTCAAATTGAATTTTAAATGAACTATTTCATAGTGCTTCAAATTTAGTGTGAACACACCAGCATTGAGCTTGAGATTTCTGCTTTTGAGGCTGTGTAAAGCTGATTCTGCAGAAATAACACATGTATGATCTCACTTACATCGCAGACATTCTATTGTCATTTTTGTGGTATGTTGGCTGTAGCTGTTGGATGAAATTACCCATGTGGACATAGAACAGTCAGACATGTCAAACACGCAAAGTCAGCCAACAGACAGGAAAAGGCAGAATTATACCGCAGACGCATTAAGTATGCATGAAGTTTTGCCTGAATAAGCTATTCTGCCAAAAGACAAAGTGTAGTGAGTGTGTAGTTCAACACTGTATCTAAATGTGATGAGGTCATCATTTCTTAAAGCTCACTGTGTTGTCGTGAAAAGCCCTTTGTGCACCACCTGTGAGCTGTGGGTGACATTTGTGTTTTTGACACATTTTTGATCCTTTTAATGTCCACAGCAGCATCTGGGTGGTTTCAGTCTTTACCCTTTGCATCAAAAAGTTTAGGAGGAGCCCGGGGAGTGTAGCACATCAACACACAGCCGGGCCTGTGGAAAGTCAGGACGGTATCTGTCTGTCTGGACCTACAAGCTACAGCAAGCCTTCAGGAAGCCTCTGCTCTTTTTTCCCAAGCTGACACTGACTGGCTGTTTTTCTGATGTTAAATGCCAGTGACCGAATCTACTGCTTTCCTGATAATGTCATGCAATTACACGCCTATACGCTGATCTTACACTTTTTGTCTTCTTCATATGCGTTGCTTTGGCTTCACTTTCCAGATGCGTTTGAGGCTTGCTGAGGAGAGAAATGAACATTCTAAAAACTAGAGCACTATCAGCGCCACGCATTCCTACACTCTGTGTTTGACCCACACCAAATACCAGGCTGCATTTTTCCTCTCTATCTGGTTACCCACAAATGGAATAATATGGGTTATGTTCTATGGCTGGTTCTGAACAGGGTTTCTTTTTCACTGAGCCAAGTCCTTACATATGTAAGGAGATTCTACCCTGATATGATGCAAATGAAGGAGGCAGAGATTTAGAGATACATTTTAAGTAGTCAGGTGATGGCAGTGATTGACATAGTAGAATTCTTTTGCAAGCAGAAAAGATGGCGAGTGTTTGATTCTGACTTCATTAGCAATGAAAGCTCCTCTAATCCACAAAAGTCATTTAAAAAAGTTCATGCAATAATGTTGTTAGTGACCAGTTGCTCATTCATTTTGTTGAGGCTCCAAAATATGTCCAAATTCTCACATTAAGATCCCACTTTTTTCTAAGCATTTCTGGATTTCTTCAGATACAAACCTTATTTCCTGGTTTGCAGATCAGTCCCTTTATCTTTCCTTCACTTCTGCAGGGGGTGGGACAGGGAGCGGCTGATAAAATGAGAGGTACAAAGGAGCCATCAAACTGATTTGTTTAGCCTTTCCCTCAGTTTATGACCCCATCGTGCAGACACACAAACACAACTATGGTGGGATTGTTGTATGAGCTGTTTGATGTTACATCCCTCTACAGACTCTCACGTTTACCCCCTGCTGAGTGTTACTCCAGTCTCTCACTACTGTTCATGTCACAGCCTTTTCACTCCACAGACCCCCAACCTGTTGTTGGACTTGCTGTTGTTAGGCTTGCTCACTGGGACCATCTGTTCCCACTCACAGTCACACAAACGCAAACACAAGTAAACACAGATCACACAAACACACTGGCACACAGGCCAGCTGCCTGCTACATGGTTGCTGCTACAGGCAGGCTGCTACATCTGTCCCCATCTAACCTCACCCCCCCTGGCCCAGCAACAATTAGCCCCCATTAGCAGCCCCATGGGACTGGGCTTCATTAAAAGAGACTGTCATGGACACAGCGGCAGGCTAACCAGCATCGCTCACTGCTGACAGGTTACTGTCCAAAGTCATGGAATGTAACCAAGTGGCCGGAGGAATCTCTTCAAAGGAACTTAAAGCCGTTTCAATCTCATCCTGTAATATCATGAGATATGGTCTCTAATATTTCCTTCATTTTACATCTTTACATCTCATTTTATATTGTTGTTTGTTTGTTTTATATTATTATATAAATTTTTGGGAGCAAATTGCAGTTTTGTACCTTTTTTTCTGACCTGATCATCACCCTAAACAAATTCTTTAAGGATCATCAAAGTTCATCCTAGGGTCAACATGAATGTCTGCAAAAACATTCATGCTAATCAAACCCAATAGGCATTCCACTAAACAGCCACAGGCTTCATCCTGCAGCTGCAGATGTCTTTGCAATATTTCATAGCAAACCATTTGTTTGTTTGTGATTGTACAGTCCGACAACCCTGGAGCCAGGTGATTACAATAATTAACAACTGCTATAGTTTTACACAAACAGTTCTTCATGTATTTATTTAATTTTACACAAAGAAGGAAAAACTGCAGGAAAGCTGGCAAAGCTTCTGAGTAATCCTGCATAGGCTCTGATGAAACTGTTGACATTGCCTTTATAGCTGGAGTTATGTTGTTTTTCAGATCTGGAAGTGTGAAGCATCACTGGATTGAGATTTACTCCTTTGTGGAGCAGCTGGCAGAGAAGTTCATCAGGTAAAAGTAGAAAAAAATCATGAATGTAGATGCTTTTTTTTTTTTTTTGGAGCACATTAATTTAAGTACCTGTGTGTTTGCAGCCCTATGCTGCGAATGTCCTTCATTGTCTTCTCTACACGAGGAAACATCATCATGAAACTGACTGAGAATAGGTAAGAGCTGCTTGGGACTACAGTAAACCACGAGACATGTCATCACTTGTTGGGGTTCTCTTTGGTCTTAAAAGCCCCTGGAAAATTAGGTTGTTGGGGTTTTTTTGAGATATTGAAAATTTAATTGCAGCACAAATCTCATCTTCCTTTAGACAACCTACCAAATCAAAGCATGGCATTGAGGAAGGCTGTCTGAGCGATAACCTTGAATCATAGTTGACTCCACTCTGCTCCCTTCTTTCTCTCTCTCTGCTGTATGAGGAATGTTTTCCTGAACATTTCTTCCAGGGTATTTCTTTTTTCAGACTGTTTGTCTGTTCATCTTACAGGGAGGCAATCACTGACGGCTTAAGGGCTCTGAAAAGGGTCATCCCTGGAGGAGACACGTGTATGAACTTAGGCCTGGAGATGGTAAGGATTGAGGCGATGGAGCCAATGCATTGTTAAAACACTTAATGTTTGTTGAAAGATTTTATTCTTGGAACTGCTCATTGAGAATTAACTGAGTCTGGCAGCTGGAACCAGACTAATTAGACCAGTATGAAGAGCAGTTCAAAACACAAATGATATTCCTTTCCTGCTTTTTTTGTCCACGCTGAGTTAAAAAGGGTTTGTGTAACAAATAAAATCTGAAATGACACGTGTCCTAACCTCTTGTTATATGAGCCTTGCAAAGATACACACACAGGCTGCTTATAACGGCTACTAATATCAGCATATTCAAATTCAATGCAGACTATTGTAATGTTTGAAACTGCTGTCTGATTTGATTCACATCTAAATCAGTACCTTCTTTGTAATTGCAGGCTAATGCGCAGATATATCAAGAGAAGCATGGTAAATTCCTTCTAATGTATTTATGATAATGTTTTTACTCCATTGTTTCAGACAGCATGATAGTTTTGTGTTCCGCAGGGACCGCCAGCGTCATCATCGCTCTGACTGACGGTGAATTGAATGAGTGGCAGTTTGACACGGCTCAGCGAGAGGTACGTTTGAGGGAGGTCAAAAAATTGTAGGTAAGACTTGATTTAATTTGGACTGGTTCAGCTGCGATTTGGTTTTCCATTATTTTTCCCCACATTACTTGAATGATTTATGATTTCTCACTTCATTTCTAATAACGTGCTTTGGTTAGCTGAGGACACAAAACCACAGTGAAGCACAAATGTCAAAGGTGAAACCAAACATTCCAGTACATTTCTTTTCATTTTCAGGACTATTTTTAATCTGCTTCTTGTTTGATTTCTTTCAAAGCTGACATACAGTATATTGGTAACTAGTATGACTCACGTGTCTAGTGAGCCAAAAATTATGCTCACCACTAGTATGTATGATGTTTGTTGAAAAGCCTGCTGTTCGGACTGTGTTTTGTGTTGCATGTCTTTGGCTCTGCAAACCTACCCGGATCCCACATTAGTGAGTTTAACTTTTTTTTTTTTCTTGTAGGCACAAAGGGCCAGGTCTATGGGAGCCATTGTTTATTGTGTCGGGGTCAAAGAATTCAACCAAACCCAGGTAGAAACAATAACACCACTGAGGATGCAAATACTTTTTTTAATAAAAACGAACATGTTTTTTTTAAATGTTGATATGTTTGTTTTCAGCTTGCCACTATTGCAGACACTGTGGAACACGTGTTTCCTGTTTGGGGAGGCTTCCAAGCCCTCAGGGGAATCATTGACTCAGTATGACACATATAGGATGCATATATACTCATACAAACACTAATATACACACAGAGTGAGAGAAAAAATTGTGTTCTGTTTCTAAATTGTTATTTTATTGTTCTCTTCTTATTCAAACTCTTAGATCATTAAGAAGTCATGTATCGAAATTCTAGCAGCAGAGCCATCCAGTGTGTGTGCAGGAGGTAAGAGTTGTTAAGAGCTTATTGTTAAGACGCTGGGGGGTCAGGTGTACAATTGTGCCAGATGACAGTCATCTAAAGCCTCTGGAGTGGAACATGGCATTGACTAATCGCATGAACGCTTATGACCACACAGTGACACAGAGCGTATTGTCATTCACGGCCAGGGGAAATTAGCATAGCTGCTCCAACGCAGCATGTGTGCTGAAAAGAGGGGGGGAGTGTTGGTCAGAGGAATTAACTGTGAACCCTTAAGCATGGCTGCTCCTGGCCTAGTTTACCATCCTCCTCACTTTTTCCTTCATTGTCCTGCTCTTGCTCGTCCGAACAAGTTCAGTAAATAAGACACAGGAGAAGGATTTAGGGAGATGATCGGAGAGAGGCTTTATGTGCTGCCAGCAGGATGGATGAGGTTTGACATGACCTTATTAGGACTCACTTAAGAAAATGCATCTGCAGCTACCAGGACGACCAATGTAGATTAGGATCCATTATGAGATTTGAAGGAGGGGAGAGGATGTGGTGCAGGAAGAGTAATGGAAATGTTGCTTTGAAGTAACAAAAATGTGGAAAGAATAATAAAAAAAAAAGAAGTCATTGTTGTTCCCATATCATAATGATGGTCTCTGGTCTTTTTCCAGCCCCTCAGTGAACCAGCTAACATGTGCCTGAATATCCTCCAACAGCCTCATTTGTTATTCGATTGATGAGCTGCTTAATGTTCAGTGAACTAGGAAACCGTGGCCCCATCAAAACTTGATTGTGGTCTAATTAATGAAGGCCAAACATCTTAATGTCCTGAACACAAGCTTGTTTTGCATTATGATATGTAAGCATAATATGGATGTTTTTTGTTTTAGGCAACAAATGCTTACTCTTGAGCCCCACACTCAATAATTACACTTGGAGTGTAAAGTGAGATTATGTTATTTTCAAGTGCTTGTCACAGTCTAACAAGAGTTATCTATTTTGAACTGAAAGACTGTGGATGAGATGTGAATACAACCATCAACCCACATTTGTCCACCTTGAAATATTGACTTATATAACATTCTAACTTATTTCATAGGTGGTGTGACAGTTTGTCTTTCTGCCTGCGTGTAAACACATACCATACATGCTTTAAAAAATACACACATCTTCAGATGTTTAGTAGCTACACACACAAAATCACCCAGCACATGCACACACGCGTCCCTCACACTGATGTGAAGTGACCAGACTGTGCTGCCTGCAAACAGGCCATCAGACTGGACAGTGAATGTTGGGCCACACTATGTGACATGACAGCACAGATTACACACACACACACACGCACGCACGCACGCACGCACGCACACACACACACACACACACACACACACACACACACACACACACACACACACACACACACAGGGCAGTGAGATTTGGGCCTTAGATCTAACATGACAGCAAAGATTGCTGCTTTCATTAACGCCTGACCCTTTCCTCCCTGATGTCCCATCCTCCATCGCCCCTCCCTGCCCTTCACTGTCCCGTTGCACTAAAGTGATTGAGGAGCCACTGTTCAGACAAATCGTGCCCCATTTGCCGTGCACTTATATGTACATGTGCTGTAGTGGCACTCAGGTGCAGATGGAAGTGGACGTGCGACCGCAAAGGCAGGCAGAGCCGACAGGAGGGGGCAGAAGCATATGTGTTGGACATGACAGAGGGACACCACCAGTCCCTGCCCAGCATGTGTCTGACAGCACTGACCTTTCAGCGTAGATGTAAAAGATGTTGATCAGATTGATAAGCCATCAGTGAAGACCAACAAATCACAATGTGTTCTTTAAATGTTCATTTTTGCAAACTGTTTGGCTGTAAAAATTCAAGACATAGGAGTTAAGATCTTTATTCATCATCTGAACTGCTTTATCTGCCGCAGCGGGTCACGGTGAGCTGGAGCCTATCTCAGCTGTCTTAGGGTGTGAGGCGGGTAAACTCCGGGCGCGACTCCAGTGCGCCGCGAAGCCACACAAAGACAGACAACCATGCATGCTCACACTCACACACTACGGGCAATTTGGAACGGAGTTAATATATAAATGATTATTGTCTTTCTTTGATATATATTCAACCATTACAGTATTTTCCGCACTATAAGGTGCACCTAAAAGCCTTTAATTTTTACCAAAAACCAACAGTGCACCTTATAATCAGATGCACCTTATAATCCAGAGTGCCTTTTATATGAAAAAGGTTTAATATCGACCACTCATTGAAGGCGCTCCTTATAGTCCAGTGTGCCTTACAGTGCGTGAAATACTGTACATGGTTTTTTTTAAAAATATAGTACATAATATTTCCTGGAAGGATGAGTCCAAGACAATCAATTTTCTATTTCATTCTCCATTTTTTAAAACATAAAAATATTAACCAGTCTGACACAGCTGTCCCTGGGATAATATCTGCTGTTTACCCTTTACATGCTGACTTGTTCTTTTGCATGTGTGTGTGCACATGTCATTGCTGCAGCTGGTGCAGTTTGATGGTAATATTGTGTGAAAGGGAAGCGAGGAGACACTGGGCATTGGCAACCTTTACGGAGAAAACCTCTAATTAAGTTGCGCTGTTGAGACTGTGACTGCAAAAAACACCAGTTCATGTGAAAATGACAATATCATGTTACCTAACATTATATTGTATAGTTGGGATGTGTTGTTCTAATTGCTGTGGTTGTGTTTATAGCAAATCTAAGGCAGGATGGAGAAGACATGTGGCATATGCATGTTTGTTTTTGTGTGGGTAAACACATGTAGAGTCGGTCTAGCTTAGGAAATGATATGAGCAGGTCTGACAAGCTGCAAATCATTGAACATCTGTAAGTGAGCATGCACACATAGAAACAGAGTATGAGGCTGTCAACAGCTGCAGAGAACTGCTTTCGAAATATTATATATATATATATATATATATATATATATATATATATATATATTTTTTTTTTTTTTTTTTTTTTTTTTTTTTAACCCAGGAACTAAATGCTTCGTAATAAATAAGCATTTCAGCATTTGGTGTCTTGTACTACACTATCATCTACCTTTATTGTATTTGGATCAAATAAATAACAACCTAATACTCGAGCAGCAAGTGTGCACTCAACATTTTTACACCATCTGTAAATGTGATTTCTCCTCTCAGCTCTGTTTGTTTATCGGTATTTATGGGTTTTATAGCAGCATATCTGACCTTTAAGGAAATACTATCACATAAGCGCCCACATCCAGTGATGCTTTTATCCAGTGATCTTCACGCTTAAGCCTTAAATGTTAAAGGTGTGGCAAATGCTCACTTCTATAAGTCAGAATAATGCTAGAGGAAACCTCATGGCACATCCAGACACCCCCCCTGCCCCACACACACACACACACACACACACACACACACACACACACACACACACACACACACACACACTCACACACATGCCTGCACAGACTCATGCACATTTCTTAAGACATTTCACATTCATGCACATTTTCTCCTGGAAAACACGAAAGTTCTTCACATGTACGGTGTGACACGTGTGTGTGCATCTGTGTACATTCTTGACACATGCATGTGCTAATGGTGCCATAGGTAAGGTCAGACCTACTTCGACAGTGCTGTGCCGCTGTCAGCCCTGCAGGCATGTTTTTAAGCAAGTGGGTTTTTTTCCCCCACTTGCTAACATATGTTGGGTAGCAGCCACACTCCAACATATGCTGGCAAGACAGTGTCAGCGTGCTTTAACAGCGCCTGGGGGAAACTAAAGGTCAAAGACACACACACAAACACACACGCACACTCACATACACACACTTCTACCTATTCCACAGCAGCTATTTGTGAAGAAGAACACTTTTAACATTAATGTTATTGGAGAATATGCTGGCCTTTACACGTGTTTAGGCCCAAGCTACAAATGTAAATTGGAAGTAATGAGGCTTGTATGTATTTATTCTGCTTAAGTTGACCACATCAGATATGTGAGTGTTTGTTTGCACAATAATGAAACATATATCCTTGAACTTTAAATTCCAATAGGAGGAAAAACGTTATTCCTATACCAGAAAATATGAGCCTAACTGGATATTCTTTTGCTTTTGCATAGAGAATTTCCAAGTGGTGGTGAGAGGCAACGGATTTCTCCATGCCAGAAACATTGACCAGGTCCTCTGTAGCTTCAAACTGAATGATACACACTCTGTGGGTAAGTGCTGCAGATGTACTCAAGCGATACACACAAACACCAACACAAAAGAAAAGAACAACACATTTAGTTAAGGTTGCAGGATTAATACAATAAATAAAAATATAAAAACACTTTTTATTATATTCCACTGTTCATAACTTGAAATAAAGTATTTGAAACTATACACACAAAATGCTCCTCTTCAAAAGTGTGTGAATAATGCTAGAATAAGCGCACTTTCACATGTTAGTGCTAACTGTTTAAATTATCTTGAGATTGTGGATTGACTTATGCATGAAGGAAGAATATGATTAAAGAATGATTTTCATTTTCTTGTTGAAGATGAGAGACCAGCTGGAATAGAAGATACCTTTCTGCTCTGTCCTGCTCCTGTCATTGAGGAGGTTGGGAGGTAAGCTCACATTTAGCTTTCACCTTTCACTCAGTCCAGCCGTCAAACTCTCTCTCATCCAGCTGTAACACTCAGAGCCCAGATATTTATTTTCCAGCTGCACACGAGTTTGGGCACAGAAGACTGCTGTCCTTGAGCAAATTAGGGCCAAAGTCATTGAGTGTCTGTGATCAATCAGTGTTTGTCACAGCTAACGAAGCCAGACACCAATCACACGGAGACAACAGGAGGAAAGCCCAGGAACACAACTTAATGAGAGCCTGCTGGAGAGGACCATCATAACCGTGTGTGTGTGTGTGTGTGTGTGTGTGTGTGTGTGTGTGTGTGTGTGTGTGTGTGTGTGTGTGTGTGTGTGTATTTGGTGGTGGGTGATGTATCCCAATCTCTGTCTGACACTTTGGGAAAGCAAAAGTGTGATTGGACTCAGTAGGGGAGTGTAAAGTTTCCTCTGAGGGTCTTCCAGCTTTGCTCCCAGTGATTCACTGCAGAAGTTTCTTTCGGGGCAGACAGAGGGGAGCTAAAGGCTGAAGTCAAAGAGGCCTGAGACCCAGAAGCCTCACCGTCCCCACTGCCTGAAGTCCTGCACATAATTATACACTCCAGCCTGCGGCTTCAGACACCTCCCAGTCATCATCTGTCTTGTTGCTGTCACTTAGATTTTTAGAGTGATTTGATCTTGACTTTTCTACCAGTGAAAAGTACCACCTCAGTGGGGGAAGTACTACTCAGTGGTGGGACAGAAATACATTTTGTTTTTACATTTTAAATCCAGCAAATATCCAGTTCTGGAGTCTGCTAGTTCTGCTGCACTTCCTGAGAACAAGGAGCATCCTCACACACTGAAACGCTGCCTGAAGGAGGCGTCCGTCCGTCTAAGAGAAGCCCATTAGAGCAGGGTCAGTCCTGACTAATGTCCTGCCTGCTGCTGAAGAGGAAGTCAGCTGTGAAGGGCTGAAGGCCCCAAAGAGGGCAACAGCCAGCCAATGAGCTCTGAGCTGCAATATTACAATGTGCAGATAATGTGGAATTTAATTTTCTTGTGTCCAAAACAGGGATAGAAGATATTGATTTGTACATGCAGATCAATGTTTAGTTTTAAACATTTGTCAAGCAGAAGTCCTAAAATTTCACCTCTAAAAATACAAATCAAGGAGGTAGAAGACTTCTTCATGGGTCACCTCAAATTCCCAAATATACAGTATTTTCCACACTATAAGGCGCACCTAAAAGCCTTTAATTTTCTCAAAAACCGACAGTGGGCCTTATTTGTGACAAAAGTTTTGAAATAGGCCATTCATTGAAGGTGCACCTCATAATCACATGCACCTTATGTGATTATAAAGTGCGATCTTTAATATGAAAAAGGTTTAAAATGGACCATTCATTGAAGGTGCGTCTTATAGTCCAGTAAGCCTTGTAGTGCGGAAAATACTGTACATATTTTAATTTTATTTTCATACTATCCTTTTTATTGTTATTATTTTAAGAAGAAAGTAGAAAAGACTGATTACATAGGAGCGCCATCCGAGGAACACTGCTAAAGTCATGACAGAGAAGTAGTCTCCACTAGGCCTACTTTTATTCTGAAGCTTTTACCGCAGTCTTGATCTATGGTCTTTTGCTGAACTGAATCACATATCAGGAAGTGGAACAGATCATAGATCATCACCAAACACAACTCAGTTCTCCCTCGGTCCTGCTGTTCGACAGATCAGTCCCAATGACAATTGTCCAACTTCTCTTCATCTCAAACCCTGAAATCACAATCAGTTGTCATATCACATCATAGGTGAGCTGTTTCCGGATTCTTAGGACCCTCACTCACCTCCTGCTCAACACGAGCCTTATCACATGTAATGAAGTCATTGATGCTGCCGTCACACAAATTGATGTTGACTGGCAAGCTTCCGGATGCAGCTCCCCCTCTCTCTCTCTCACACACACACACAGACACACAGACACACACACACACACACACACACACACACACACACACACACACACACACACACACACGGGGGGCAGAGACATATATAGTGGGCAGATTGATGATTGATAGGGGCTGAGATCTCTCTGTCAGAGAGGGGCTGATAGCATCATGCCCCCTTCCTGCCTGAAAGGAGGGCTGCCTATTGTGAAGGTTGGACCAAAAAGAGAGCTAGAACAAACAATGATGGTACCTGCACTATCCATACCAGCTCCAACATGTCAGCAGGAGATATGAAAAGAGTTACAGTGGGAGGGATGAGGAGGGGAAAAACAGAGCCAGTGATTGAGGAGGTGAAGATGGGGTCTCAGAAGGGAGGGATGGTGTTGAAGGGATGTAGAACAGGATAGACCTTCCTCCTACCATCCCCCAACGCTCTGTTTCCTCTCCTCTCTCCCACCAGGCAGTGACCTCCTCCCCTTGTCGCCCCTTCCTCAAATTTAAACCCAAAGCTCAATGCCCCCCTTGTTCCTGCCCCCAAACCATAGGAACAGCTCATAAAGTCATACTCCATTCTTCTCATGGAGCTCAGAACTACAGTCTAGCATTCCGCACTTTTGTGTTTTTTGTCGTTTTCAAAGTTCTTATGAATCTCATGAATAACCTACCAACTAAATATTCCCATCTTTGTGCTTGTCATTTTTCCCATCAGCACCGCTGTAAATAAATGTTTTCTCTCTTCTTTCTTCTCCACATGATCACATCTTATCTGTGTAGCTATTCTGTGGCTATTATACCAACATCAGCACTGAATACTGGGGGTAGGAAGTCATTTAACTGTCTGTGGTTTTCTGATCCTGACAGAATAGATTCCTTCTAAGGGTGGAGAACCTCCTGACTTGTATTAAATGTGTGTCAGCATGTATGAACTCATTAGACTATAGAAAGAGGGGATGGAGGAATGTATTTGACGGATCAGAAGACTGCTAGCTGTGGCGTGAACCCAGACCACCACACTGGTTTTTACATTTGTTGATGTTTTTCAGGGTGATCTACCTGCAGGTGAGCATGAATGAGGGCATCTCCTACATCACCAGCTCCGTTCACATCACGACTACTGAATGTGTGAGTACATCCTGTACATGTACAATGTGCACTATCACATGAACTCCTGATGACATTTCCTTCTGGCATGCTGCCCTTTTTGAATAAATTTCCTTTCGGCCTTCTTATTTTCTCTTGGATCCGTAGTTTTCTTCTCTCCTTCCTCTCTGAGGTCTCCTCTGTTGTGTCTGTCCATCAGAGGAGGCTGTGAGTACTTTCACTGAGTATTTTCACCTTTGTCGAAGTCCGTTTTTTTTCCCCCAATTAAACTCCATCCAGTCATTTTGTATTTGATTCTAGTTTGATGGCACCATTGTGCTCATATCGTTGCTGGTGGTATTCCTGCTGCTCGCTCTGCTGCTGATGTGGTGGTTCTGGCCTCTCTGCTGCACCGTGGTGAGTTTGAATGATCAATGATCAACTCATCAGTTGATTACTTTATCGTTTCAGTCATGATGTGATTTCTTTTCTTTTTTTTTCATTTTCAGGTGATAAAAGAACCTCCACCACCTCCCCCTCCAGAACCAGTAAGTCTTGTTTCATCATTCATTCTAATCTGACCACTGTGCGTGAAAACACGTGAAAATGCAGCACTCTTTACATTGGTGTTAAAATTGATGGTCATATGTGTGGGAGATATATAACTGAGTGTCACTTGAAGGATTCAGACGATGATGATGGGATGCCCAAAAAAAGATGGCCTACGGTGGATGCATCCTATTATGGAGGAAGAGGAGTGGGAGGCATTAAGCGCATGGAGGTACTTTTGTTTAAACACTTGCACGTTTCCCAAATTCAAAGTGCAGTGCTTCCTCGTTACTCGCGGTTAATGCGTTCCAGGAACCACACGCGAATAACGAATTCCACAATATAGCGACAAACTATTTATGTCATTATTTACGGTAATTTAAACGTTTATGAACCACCACCCCCCCATACCGATATTAAACCACCTTCTATCTGTAATACCTTTTCCCACACTGTTATCGATTGTTTGAAGCACTTTTGTGTCTCAGGGAAATGCTTTAAACAGTCGATAAGATGCGAGAATGCATGATTGATTGCTGTATATACTGTATGTGTTAATCATGAATCCTTAGGTGCGATGGGGGGAGAAAGGGTCCACTGAGGAAGGCGCCAAGCTAGACAAACCAAAAAATGCAGTTGTGAAGATGCCGGAGCAGGAGTTTGAACCGTATGAGCCCAAACCTCGAAAGCCGTCCCGCCGCCACCCACAGCAAAGGAGGTGGTACACACCAATCAAGGTCAGTTCCCCAGCTAAATAGATTTCTAATTTCCAATACGATTTTTGGAGTCAGTTTTTTTCTTTCTGTGTCCGTAGGGGAAGCTCGATGCTCTGTGGGCTCTTTTAAGGAGAGGTTACGACCAGGTTTCTCTGATGAGACCCCTCCCTGGAGACCAGGTGAACCTGCCCCCTCACTGCTGTCTTTTTTTTAATCAAACATAACCAGAATATCAGATGAAATGCAAACAGGTGTAACGACTGATGCAAAACTATAATTTTGTGGTGCCCATGGGTCATTATTTTCAGGATTACTCCATCTTTAACAAATGCTGAAAAGATTTTTTTGACTGAAGCGAATGGCACAGAAGACTTTTGTGTTCTGTATGTGAAGCATTTGCACCCAGTTTTACTGTCTGTCACGTCGCATAAAGACAACACATGTCAGTGAGCAGCTTCAACACAGAGGCACTGTGCCTGTTTTCTCCACACATAGGGAGTCAATGAACCACTGACACGGCCCCTTGGTCAACACTGTCTTTGTTTAATAGCGTTGAATGCCATGTGACTCAGAAAATGACTGGATTTCTGTTTCCACGTTCTCTAATCTCTGGTGATAATTCTAGTAAGAACCTCTTACGTTAGACTTATTTATTTGATTCCTTACCTGTAAACATCTGCTTAAAATCAGTGTTATATAAGTGGCTGTCAACGCTGCTCCTGAAAAAGTAACAGTTAAAAAAATCAGTCACCCGTTATCTAACCTTGATCCTATGTGTGCATCCCGTAACCCCACAGACATGTTTTCATCATGATACTAGTTGTCATGGTGAAACATCTGCTCTGTTGTGAATGGTTTCATTGTCGCCCTTCACAACTGAGGCCATATCACTGTGAAATGTATTGATTTCTACATTGAATGGAAGGATTCATCCTGGTGTTTTGACTGATGTAACAGTACGAGTATCTGCTGTATTTGGAGTCTATAAATCTGGTCATCGTTAGGGGTTTTATCCCTTCTTTCCATCTTTTTTTTCTAAGCGGAACAGTTCCTCTCTGTCAGCCAGACAGAAGTTTCTTGAGTCTTTTGTCAGCCACTTTCTGTGCAACTGTGGATCACAGCGCTGCTCAACAATGACCCCCACAATTCCCTTCACGAGCCATTAACTGCACAAAATACAAGGGGAAAGAAATCCACTTTTGTTGCGAGGAGCATCGATGTCAAATCAGACATGAAAGACAACAATAGTTTCTCGTGTTTTCATTTAAAATCTTGGCACTGAGCGATAATTTCAAATGCAATAAAATGGAGCCAGATGACAAATAGCAGGAAATTATTACAAAATGCCCAACAAAACTGGAGAAAAATGCCATCGTTAACTAGAACAGATCAGATTCCACCAATGCAGATTGTTAACAAGGAGCCCATCCTGCTTTCTCCCCACATTATTCCTGCTTCACTGCCTCTGCAAACGGCCATCACGGGCTGCCAGTTTCTGCCACGCTCCCCGTTTGCATCTGATCTCTCCCCGCTGTGCGCGCATGCATATGTGTGTGTCACTGTAACATGTGTGTCAGCTCTCCAGAGTGAGCGTCACACAAACAGATGGGCAGTTGAAAGGCCACGAGCCATATTGTGACAGAAGAGATTCCCTTCTTTTGTCCCCAGAGCTGATGGCGCTGATGTTCTCGTCACACAGCACAGACCGGACCAGAGGGCGGCCACCGCCTCCCGTCTCATACGGCCGTCGTAAATAAGCACAGGGGCTCCTCACCTTTTTCATCCTCATCAGTGTGTTGATTTACTTTAAGGATTAGTTCAGCTAAATTATTGTGAAATAAGCCATTAGCAGTGCTTGTGGCTTTAAACAAGAGTTTGTATCGCTGAGTTTGCTCTGTGGCCGCACAAGTGAGGTTTTAAAATCGGATCAAAAATGTCTGCACTTGATTGTTAGCATGCAGTGTTATAATGAAGAGCTTATGACTACACATGTAGCATGACATTATGGCAACAGAAAGATGATTCAGGTCAGATGTGTGTCTCCTCCCCGACATTTTCTTTCATAGGAGACAAATATTACATTATAGAGAGTTGACCCATCCCAGTTGAGACAATGTACACCTCTCACACAGTTCTTGACCAACATGCAGTAATAATTTAAAAGTTTTTAATAAAAACATTTTATTTGCCATTTTTCCACAGCTCTTTTCAGTTTCATTGTAAAGTTGTTGTTTTTTTGGGACTGTCCTGCAGACAGCCCCCCTAACCTTTCTCTCCATGCTTCTGTTATTCATGAGGCGGTGGCGTCATTCAGGGCATATGCTGGGATGGAGGCATGCTTACAGTCACAAACACACTCATATTCATGAGCTTGTGTTCTCATTGTGTCCATATGCTGTCTCTGCTGTTGTGCTGCTGCTCTCCTGCTCACAAACTGGCCCTTTCACCACAGTCTCAGCGACAAGACCAAAGTAGTCACCCCCCCCCACCCCACACACTACCAGGATTCCACCAATCAATTACACACCCCTCATACACACAGCCACAAACACACAATGGCCCCTCTTAGTCACTAAGCTACTGCTGTTGGGGCCTTCTAATGGCCCCTGTGTGACTTTGGGGCCTCTCTGTTTAATAAGGTGTTATAATCAGACCACCAAGGGTCTGTGACACAGAGACCTTCCCCTCATCCTTCACACTCTGTCTGTGCGAGACAGGAGAGAGAGTGTGTGTTTGTGCAGGAGGACGCAGTGAGGAGCGCAGCGCGAAAGCCGTTAATGAGAACAATAAGAGAAGCGCTCCATTCTCCCAGACTTGTAAATTATGTTAAACATTAAGGAGTCTGCTGAGTGTTCTGGAGATACTGAAATCTCCTTTACATTTCAACAAGTCAAGCACATGAGGGACATAAACAACGTTCTGTTCTGAATCCAGAGGCCGAGTCACAGTCGTGGCTCCTGCAGAAGAGGAGCTGAGAGCTCAGGGGAAAGCTGCAGAAATGTGTGTGTGTGTGTGTGTGTGTGTGTGTGTGTGTGTGTGTGTGTGTGTGTGTGTGTGTGTGTGTGTCTGTGTGTGTGTGTGTGTGTGTGTGTGTGTGTGTGTGTGTGTGTGTGCGCGTGTTTGCATGATAACTTTGTCCATGCCTGTCTTTACTAGCATCACAGCTATTGTAGTGCAGGTGTGGACAGAAGACAGAAGAGACTCTGTGGGCCCTCAGAGGGCCTCAGACACTCACGCCTCTGTCAGCAGAGCTGGGCAAAGCCTTACACACACACACACACACACACACACACACACACACACACACACACACACACACACACACACACACACACACACACACACACACACACACACACACACACACACACACACACACACACACACACACACACACACACACCACTTTGGCCGGTGGATCTTAAAGGCTCATTGACTTTCACACAAAGACACACTGAGTTTTAATCTGTATTCTGTGATGAAACGATGACGCGTCGGTTTGGTCTAACCTTCGTTTGTCTGTCTGTGTCCTGCAGGGTCGCTGCATTAGTTTCCAACGGGTCAAAGAAGGGGAGTCCACCCCAAACAACCGGGCTCCTGCTCACATGTATCACCCCCCCTCACCTTCTCCTCCTCCTCCTCCACCGGTGGAACAGCAACCTCTGGTCTCCAACTCTGTCCCCCGCACAAAGCCTCCATCAAGAGGGCCCCGTACCACACCACCCTCTCGCACACCCCCTTCAGTGGTCCAACTCCCACCCCCAACTCGCGCACCCCCTGGGCTTCGGGGACCCCCACCATCTCGACCCCCACCCAGGCTCTGAGGATTAGAAAGAGGGCCTCCAATAAACAACCGAGGCATCGAGTCATTCCGTAAAAAAAGCCCCCCCCCTTAAGACTGAGACAGCAGAGGTGTAAAATCTGAGAAGGCAGGAGCTCCGACCGGAAGCTCACTGCTTTGTTGCTGGACAGCAAAAAATATTTATCTGATATCAGAATCTGCTACTGAGTTTCATAAACAATAATGTGTTTATAAAAACACATAGAAAGCATGTAGTTAATAAAGCCCGTATTTGCAGTGACGCGTGATAAGATGTGGAGAACAAGTAAAGAATTTTATAACGGTTGGGATGTCGTAAAATGTCAGAACGGGATTGTTTCTGTGAGAATAACGGTCAGTAGATCAGTTTACAGTTGGCTGGTAGGGAATAATAATATAGAAAGAGGATGTGCTTAAAATGTGAGTATAGAGGACGATGTTTTGTGGACGTGCTGGGGTTTTTTTGTCAAATTTGACTCACTTTTTACATCATACATAGTATTTAGTGTAGAATTACAGTGAAGTTATTGCAACTGCAGGGCAGTTTCCCCATATTTTATTTATTATAATAAAGCCCTGTCTGTCTGTTTTGTATCTGGAGAATTTCTGTTTTCTAATCTTTGAGGGAATGGACGCTGAAGGCGGATGTAAGGAAGCGATCCGAACGTATTTATGGTCTTATCAGCACCTCGAAGTGAGATGGCTTTGAAAAGTTGCATCATCAGGGTTCTCCTGTATACTGCATTTATTGAATGAAATGACCAGCTGCCTTGCATTTCTTTATTAACAACCCTTTTGGATCTGTCTTCAATAAATAAAATGTTTTTATGTGCTCCCTTGAAGCGAGTCCTTTCTTGGTTATTGAATGTGTTATATAAAATGTGGTATTTTTAATGTTGCAGATTGTTAATCAGCTTGCAAACACATTGGTGTTGGTGCATCAGAGACACCAGGACATATTTATTAGTTAATTGGATAATGTAGAATATAATAACTTGTGCTTACATTCTGCAATTACTTTTGTAACTAATCATACTGCTGTCAGGAAACTAATCAGCACATGACTTTTATATACAAAACTTGAGAGATTAATACTGAAATTTAGAAAATTACATTGCTTTTAAATTTCTTCAACATTGGTGCTCTTCCCCCCCCCCCCCCCACTTATTTCTGTATTTAAATATCCATCGAAAAACTCATGAAGTTTGAGCAGCCACAAAATTAACATTTCTGAACCAATTCTCATTTTTGTACAGGTCATGTGACAAAAAAAATGAATTGAGACTATTCTGAATGAAAAGGTTTTTATTGGACTTTAAATATCGGCAGCTTCTCTTAAACGAGCTGTAATGTAGTAGTCGCACAAATTCACCGATAGATTGAGATAAATGAGGTTTTTTCAAGTTTTACATGTTCTTAAATGTATTATTTCATAAGATTTAACAAAAACAAAATACCTTCAATCAGGATTACATAGTACTCTGTTGTGCGAAGTGACCAAATATTACACAGCTCTTTCCAAACAAATTCAATTTGTCTACACAACCAGACAGTTCACACATAAATATATTTTTTTATCAAAAGGGAGTTTCAGGTGATTAATAAAATCACCTGATCCATCAGTTAGTATCCATCAAAGCAGCGACTGTACATCCCCCACACACATACTAGCCTCTGGGAGACGAAGCGTTTGTCGAGATTCAAGAACAATCAGTCTGTCTGAAACACACAATGTTTGTATTCCAGTACGTTCACAAACACAAAATCACACAACGCGTTTCAAGTCCATTCTGTGTATGACACAAGCCCTTGTTCAGGCTTTTCCCTTTCTCTTCTGCATTTTCTTTCCAGACAGCGCCCCCTTCTGGGCTCCCCTCACCATGCCTTTAAACTGGCCCTGGAGTTTGGCACGTTTCCTGTGAGCACAGCAAAAATAAAATCATATTAGCGCCTAACATTCTCATTCAATTCCAACTTGTTACAAGATCTATAAATTAGTTTCTCATGCCTGCGGTTGAGCTGGGCCTTCCTCAGAGGGATGTAAGCGTAAGGATCCACCTTTCCTTTTTTCTTCACGTCCCCTTTACCTTTCTGAGAGATGTGTGATTAAATTAAAACATACCGTTAGTCCGATTTATAATTTATTACCTGAAGACACTGGCAATGTTTCTGGAGGTATTCAGACAAACCTTTGATTTGTACTCTGCCCCGCTGTCTCCCTTCGCTCCAAGAGGTCTGTGGATGCCGGAGCCTCCAGCTGAGAGAGGAAACGTGCTTCTTAGTCCACAATCATCACTGACATGATACGCCTCTAAAAAGAGCTGTGACCCTAAACTTCAGCCTATAACTTAACCTTTGAACACAGATGTCTGACACCTGTCTTACCTTTATATTTCAGCTGGGGTTCGATATCCATGTCTTCATCAAAGTTGTCATCTTGGAACTTCCTTTTCTGACTCTTTTTCTGATAAAAGATTTTTTTTAAATGTGCTCATAAATGAAAAACAGCAATTACTTGGTATCAAAAGAGTGCATATCTCCACCAGCGCCAGGGTCGTTAAAACTCCAAAAAGCAGCAAATAGTTTCCAGAAACAACCACAACAAAGACACGAGCGGCGCCTCATTTGCAATGTAGTTATATTAGATAACAAGCACCAACAAAAACAGTTTAGAGTTAGAAAGAAATCCTGTTAGATAACATTACTTATTTCAGTACCTTAAACTGCATCTAGCTCATAATAAATTCGTGTAACAGTGACCTTACTGGACTGCTTGATGAAAATGAGGCAATTTTTGTACTCACACTCTTGACTCCAGCCTCTTCCAGGATATCTTTCATCTCTCCCTCATCTATGGGGAGCATTATCAGGTTATTCTCACAGCCCATTCAGACATTAAATACACATTTGTCGACAGGAAGCCATCTAACCTTTGTCCTTTACATCCTCTTCTTCGTCCTCTCTGATAATCAGACGTCCGTCTGATGTCACCTTGAAGCCATGCTCAACTCTGGCACTCTTTTTCAGTGTTGGGTTGGTGGCTGAGATACAAAAAAGAATGTTAGTAAAATACTAAACCTTTTTGGTTTGCGTGATTTCAGGAACCATCTGTTACCTAGAACTCTCTGGGAAACCTTGGGATCCAGGAAGTTCAGAGGGTCATCTGCCTCTCCTTCTTTGAGCCACGCACGTCCTTTCTGTGGTTTTCCGCTCTTCTTCTGAGCATTTCCAGCCTTCCCTTCATCTTCTGACAGATCACTGTCCGACTCCGCAAGGATGTCCTCAATACTAAACAGGAGAAGACAGGAAGATTTTAAGGGGATGACAAAGGCCTGAAAGGAATTTCTTTCCTGAGAAACTGAGTCTACCTTTGGTTCTTAACTTTAGCCGTCTCCTCTTCACTCCCAGAGTCTTCCTGCTGCTCTGAAGCCTGTTTCCGCCTCTTGGTTCGAGCCTCAGCCTTGCGGATGTTAGCGAGCACCTTGTGGTGTTCCGCAGGCAGCATACTCTTCACCAGCTCAAAGCTGGAAATACAGCAAGAAATCAGAAACAAAAAAAACACACACAGTGCTGCTAGAGTGAAGGTTCAGATGCGGGAAAACAACAACTGCAAAATTTGTTTGTAATGTCATTATAAGATTTTTTTATCCTATAAAAAATTTAGTAGATAAGGAACATATTATACACTAATGAAAACATTTGCAACTAGGATGCCACTAAATTGAGTACCAGCATCTACCAAGGCTGGGTTTGTGGTTCCAACTTTTTGTCCAGACCCAAACTTTAATGTTTGTTTGTTTTTTCTGAACACCCACATCTTATCAATTTCTGTGGCAATCTTTTGGTTTGTGGATTTTGTGTGGTCCAACTTACAACCAAACAAACAGATATTGTTGATAAAATAACTCATTTCCGTCACTGAGTACCACAAATGTTAGTTTTAGACTTAGAAATAATCATTGAATCATATTTTTTTAACACAGAGCCATAAATTAGCTGAATGCTGTCCAGTAACGGTAACAGTAAATTTAAAACAACAAAAACCAGAAAGGCTTACCCAAACTTTCTGATGAACTTGGTGAAGATGTTCTTCAGTTTTGTTCTAAAGTGCCTCCTCACATCGTCTGTAATGCTACCGACTCCCTCCATCTAAACGCATTTCAGAGTTCATGCTGTCTTATACGAAGAAATCCATATTTTCAGAGTGGGTTATCTTTCACGATGACGCCTACCATGACCGTAGCATGTGACGCTAGAGTCTTCGGGTCCATGATGAAGAGGATCACTTTGATGAAGCCCAGCGCAGCTTTGACTATCTCTCTGGTGCGAGACGACAGCAGCAGGCACACGTTGTGCAGCAGCTGCTCCCTGGTGGTCACCTCGATGGAATCTGGGAAAGAAACGACACGGAGAGTGAGTGGGATGGATGGATGGCGATTCCAACACTAAGAAATGAAGCTGTGCAGGTCAGAGGTCACACCTTTGTACTCAAACACCAGACGAGTCAGCGCCAGCACTGTGCAGGTGATCATGGTGACGGAGCCCGTTAGGCCAGCATAGACGAACACCAGGTACTGCTCCATGGCATCTGGATCACAGACGGACACGCAGTCAGGACTTCAACTCTTTACAATCCATGAAGCAAACCTGTCCCAATACACACACACACATAGCGGACGTGTGTTACCTTTTGTGTTCCCACAGAAGCGGATGAATGCATTTCCTATTTCCACCAGCAGGTTGTAGGCGTTCTTGCGAGCTCCAACAGACACCTCCTTCGTACAAATGATGACCTGATGGGAGATGAAAACCGTGTGATGTTTAATATCAACGCTTCCCCTGTTTGTGTGTTCACCAGCATTTACGTGTGTTTATACCTCTGGTAGGAGAGAAGTTATAAAGTCTCTGTGTTCTTCATTGAGCCTTTTCACAATGTGGATAAGACACTTAAGTCTCGGCTGAGAGGAAGGAACACGAACAGAGACACAGGATCAGACATGACTGCATTTCAGGGCACACACTGGAATCTACTGGCTGCTTTTCTTATTCCTCGGCGGGTCTCACTCTCTTTGCAGGTGATGAAGCATTTTTCAGAGTCTCCAGCAAAACCACTTTGAGCGTTTCCAGATTCGACACAACAAACGATCTGCACTCATCTCTCTCTCCTCCGCACATCTCCTCCAGCACACGGTAAGCCTTCTTCTGCATGCCAGGCTCTTTGGTCTTAAAAAGTCACACAAAATATACTGTGATTTTATCAACTCTAATTAAGTACCCTATAATTCCATTAAGCACATGGAGCACGTCCTAACCTCTAAATATGGCCTGATCAGCTCAAAGGTTTTAGTCATGGTGGCCTCGTCTACGGAGGGAGCCAGAGCAACCACAAGGTCCATCATGGAGAGCCTGAGATGAAGAAACAGAAGGTTGATGGATTGACATTTACTCAAATACCCCATAAAATAGAAATACATTCATATCATTCACGTCTTACCGTGTGAACTCATTGATGTCTGTGCTGCTGAGTCGTTCTATGGCTTTATGCAGAAATGTGCAGACCATCTGAAGATGATTGATTTGATCAACGAGAAACCAGGACAATGACATTGAAAGGGTCATCAACTCGGTGTGAACGATTAAATATTTTTTTCTGATCCACAGCTACAACATGCACTGGCAATGTTATCCAAAGGAATGAGAACACATCTCACTCACCTCTGTTTCAGTGACAGTTAAATAAACCTTTATGGTGTCGAGCACAGCCATCCTGTAGGTGCTGGACTCTCCAGCTGAGGGCTGCTGGCTGTACACGTTGAAAAAGATGGGCAGAAAATTCTTGGAGAAGCGACCCACTTCTGCCTTTTCCTCCACTACAGACAAATAAACGATAAAACAAAAGGAATTTCAGGCAAGAAGTTGATTTACGTTTTGATTCATGACATCTTCCTGCTCCTACCAGTGGAGCAGCTCTTGGTGATGATGGTGCGTAACGCCTGGCACACTGTGAGTCGCAGGTCTGGGCGTTCGTTAATAGCCATGCCAAGTGTGCGGGCGAGGCCTTTGAAGGATGATACCAGGTCCACAGGGCAGGTACAGAAGCCAGGGAGCATGGTCCAAATCTGCAAGCATGCACAGTGTTCACATCCAAACGACTTATTCCCTGAAACTCTTCACTCTGATATACACAAATAAAGAGAGTATCAAGTACCTGAAGCTGTAATGTTTGGTAGACTTTGGCCTCGAGTTTCTGTCCTGCTTCTTCCAACTCCTCCGCTAGAACACAACAATCCATCGTTTACTACTCATTAAAAAAATGGTCAAAGATTCCTTCAAGAGGAGCATCAGCCATACCTCTCTGCTTGAGCGTAGAGGCCAGAGGGAGGAAGTAAGAAGTGAAGAAACCAAGCTGTGTGTTCTTGACATGATCCCGTATGACCGGGACCAACCAGCTCCGTGGAAACTCCAAGTCGTCCCTGATGTTAAAAGACAACAATAGAGTCAGTTATTCCAGGAGTATCAAAATGGTAGGGAGCCAAACGACACAGGAGATGATTTAGTGAGGAGATTGAATAAAATTTTTAAATGCTTCACAACACAGGTAGTCCTCAACCTACAAACGCAATTCGTTCCATAAGTTGAATTTGTGAGTTGTTATTCATTAAATATCAATCACCATTTGAGGTCATTTAAATGCAAATTACGACACTAAATATGAAGGTATTATTCCCTAAGACTTACCAGAAACAATAACAGGACATAAAAACAACACATAATAAGATAACATACAGGTACAGGTCTTTCAGAGCCACGTCGTTCTCGATTATACGTTGATTTTCAAAAAAATACAAAAAGAAAAATCAAGTTTATGCCCTGAAGACAAGAGAAGAGTTAAGATAAGATGTACTTTAATGATCCCAAACTGGGAAATTCACACGTAACGGTGAGAAGCAGAGTTGTCATCACATACATTGCCGTGTTTCTTTGCCACTACCACTATCTTCACTAGCCTTTACTTTACCAGCCATGATAAACAGTAAAGTATCCGAGGTATGAGACCTGACATTGAGACGCTCACAGAGACACGTAGAAGAGTCGTATCTTGATTACCTGTAGTCAATTTTGTTGCCAACCTATAAATAGCAATTATATTCAAAACTAAACAACACAAAAAGAAAGTACTCATACACTTCATGTTTGCGCACTTCAAACACCTTCAGAGGCAGAGATTTTAGAAAGCCACATGTTAAATGACTATAATCACACATAGAACCCACAGTGTGTGTGTGTGTGTGTGTGTGTGTGTGTGTGTGTGTGTGTGTGTGTGTGTGTGTGTCTGCGTGTGTGTGTGTGTCTGCATGTGTAAGGATGTGTCCATGTTACAATCACTTACTCGTATCCGGTTATGTTGAGGGGCACAGCGCCCAGCACGACTTCAGGCCCCATGCTCTCTACGGCTGCTCCTACAGCCAGGTCCAACTCCCCACTGAAGGGGAAACGAGGAGTGGAGCGCAGGTCTGCCAAAGACTGCAGGGACTGTCCCACAACACACAACACTAATGGTCAGACAAACCCTCTCTTCACTCACAGAACCCTCGACAAAACCTCACTCTACCTTGGTCATGATGGGGTGAGCTTGTTTCCCTGCAACGCGGTAGAAGCAGCCCAGAATCTGTAGCACGAACGGCCAGGAGGCGTGGAAACGATAAGACAGTCCTTCTTCTACAACGCTGCAACAAAAACAAGTAACAATCATGAATTTCTGCAAAAACAGAGGAAAAAAAACAAAAAACAAAAACTGACCAAATGAAGGAACTTACCGAAACAGTTTGCAGATATAGGAGGGGTACCCTGAGGAGGACTTGGTTGTGATCATTCCCATTCCCTCCATGTGTGGGGAAACACATTCAGTCAGCAACGTCTGAAAAGGGCAACATATGAAAATAAACAATGGTCATAGAAAAACTAGAATGATTAATTTTATTATAACAATAATCATAATATTAATAAAAAACTTCCATGAATTTGAAGATTCAGCTAGAAATCAGAAAATATCCAGAGCCTTGCAAGACTTGGCAAACAAGAACATCCAAATCAATAAGAACACTTTCTTACCTTTAGCGTACTGGCAGCTGCAGAAACCACCTGTGTGTGAGGCGATAGCAGGCAGGACATGGTGGCAGAGAAGAGGCGAGGGAGGTGACCCAAAGTCAGGGAACATTTTAAGCTACACAAAGACAGAAAGATAATTAAACTGACTACTGAAAGAGACACACAGTGTGATGACGTGATTACATGAAGTTCTTTGTTAGGTGAGAGGAAAAAGCCATTCATTACCTTGCCAAGTGAACATGTGCTTTCTCCATGACGGCGAGCCACGCCTGCAGCGGCTGCAGGTCGTTCTCACTGGGCAGGTAGTCGTAAAGAGCCTGAGGATGACAATATGCTCTGTACAATTTGCTCTGGGATTAATAAAGTATCTATCTATCTATCAGCTTTCACACTGCAACTTTGCAAAATGACTCTGGCCCATTTGCGTTGCAGTGTTCTCTCACCGAGATGATCTGCGCGTTAAGTTCTGGCGACAGTGTGGACGCCTTCGGCTTGCTGCTGAACAGTCGGTGAAAGGCCTGCATGGCGCTCGCTGTCACGAGCTGCAGCCAGAAATACAGCAAATGCGTTACAAACTACATCTGTGTATCTGTGTAGATGAACAGAGGCTCGGGCTGTGAATTCTTCTGTATCCTCACCACATGACTGAGGGTCATCACTCGCAGCAGAGTCTCACAACAGGACTTGACAGCTCCCAGGGGAAACGTACCCATCAGCTCCTTCAGGAGGCCCAGCACATGAAGGGTGGTGGTGTCCTCCTTGCTGCCTGAGGGAAAATAATAGAAACTTAACCATAGATAGAACGATAAACTATCATTCTCAGAGTAGGAACAACAAATAGTTTGCAGCAGTGGTTTGAGTGTTGTCTCACCTCCAGCCTGCTCCATTTCCTTGATGCAGAACTTGGCAGTGGTTGCAGCAGCAGGATGGTGATCTGGAGCATCATCTTTAAAAAGGAAGTCACTGCCTCTTAGAATGGAGCAAACGCCTTGCTGCGCTGCCTTACGGACCTGAGACGGAAAAATCCAACATAAATACATGGTGCAAAGCTGTAAAGATTGAGGATTTCATTCAATTTTGGATTTAAGTGAGTCAGACTTTAGGCTTGCTGTGCACGCTGAAGCTGAGGAGGCCGTGGTACGCCTGGAGAGTAGATGGGTATGTCCAGACAGAGGCATCCTGTTTCCTCAACAAAGTGGCCAAGCAGGACAGGATCTATGAATGCAAAGGTGTTTAAATCTTTTCCTGCAGTTTTCAGCGATAAACAATTAACAACAAGCTGAGAAATAAAATTCCTCACCCATCTGAGAGCCGAGGCCGCCTCTGAAGTGGCCTGTTTGGACATGACATCCATCAGAGCTTTGGTGGTGTCTGAGAACTTGGACATGAGCACCGGAGCAGGAACCCTAAGGAACCAAATGGTCCCATCAGGTGTCACACATTTTCAGTCAGAACCAAATAATATTGACATGCTTGGCTTTTATTGTTGATTTTTTTTTTTTAAAGTCCAACCGTTTCATGACGAGGTTGAGGAGGTACGCCACTGCAGCCTGTGACTCTGCTGAATCCACAACCTCTAAAGTGGTCATCTACAAAAGCCACAGACATGCTTCTGTCAGACACCACAGCTCACAACAGGGTAATTGATCTTAGTGAACATATAGGGACAAGAAAATCAAACAAATACACATCTAAAATGTTTCTAAACGTTGCCTTGTACATACAGCCAGTATCCCAGTAAAATTAAAAAAGAAGAAAACCAATGCAGTCACAGACTGCAACATCCCACAACACCCTTGAATTCAAAATTTTACCCTGACCTACTTGCATAGGTCAAAGATCAAAGCTAATGCTCTGGCATACTTTCATAGATCAAAGCAGTAGCTTTGATCACTGGCCTTCTCTCTTGTCTTTCTATCTTATCCGGTTCCTTAGGGTACAAAAGTTCAAATTTGACCTCGACCTAGTTTTTTCAAGGTCAAGGTCATCATCTCAGTTGCATCCCCTTTGCCGCCCGAGTAATGTGCTTTTTGTTTCACATTTATATCTGCAACGGTTGTGAAGATGTTTGGTGGACTAACTAACAGACAAACGAAAGGATGGACAAACACACAAACGCTAACAATTACAATACATCACCGTGTTGAGGTGGGATGTAAAAATGAAATAAATTAGATGCACCAGAGCACAAATCTAGTTTTGAGTTCCAACATATCAACAAAGGTTGCACCCACCAAAGCGGCAAAATACTCTGTCTCAGTCTCCTTCCCCCCTTGACCTCGGATCACCTCAGTAACGGCTGCCAACACGGCACAGATCTGACATAGAGAGAGGGGAAAAACAGCATCTTGAATTTGCAGTTATTCATACTTTATTTTAATCTCTATATTCTAGATATATTTTTAAATAAATTGCAAAATGTATTGATCAGCAGCATATAAAGCTTTATTTGTGGTGTTGTAAAGACATCATGTAACGTCTGGGTCATCTTACCTCTTTGTGAGCGGCTGAGTTTGACTCCCAGTAGCGCTGCACCTTTCTGAAGGTCAGGTTGGAGCAGTCCGACAGGCCGCTGAGGAACGTTCCTGAGGTCCTCTCTGAAAACGCCTCATGCAGCTCTTCTTCCATGAGGTCATCTTTACGACTGCCAGCACCGATCTCCAGCGGTCCGGCTTGCAGCTCATTGTGCAGCTTAAGAGCATCAACTGTTAGATCGCTCTTTCCTACAGGGATTAAAGTTTTGTTAAATTAGGTTGACTTCCCCATAATACATAACGCCTGGGTGATTTACAGCTTTATGTTAGAAGATGTTCAAGTGCTCGTGCGTGGACGGTATATATAGATAGATTAAAAAAAACAACACACAAGTGAGGCACATGAATCCAGGGACATTACAGAAATGAAGGACCTAATATGAGTCACATTAGCAGGGAGTAATGACTAGATGATAATTTTGAAACTGCAATAGTCAGGAAAAGTCGAATTTTGAGTTAAACACGTGTAATAACTTTGTGATGAACTATGGTAACTGTTTTTATTTGGTCGTTGCATAAAGCTGATTACATTTTGTTTGTTGATAAAAACACGTACAATTCAATTAGGGCCGAACCATTTTAAATCCAAGTTACTATTTGTAAAGGATTGGAAAACAAGTAGAACATGTGATGAAATAATTGATTGCTTTTGTTTTCTGAAACAGGTCTAAATGCGGACTGTGTGGCTGCAAACAATGAAATCCAACAGTTTTGGAGTCCACACTCTATCTTTAGTGTAGTCACACATAAATTCAAAGCACTTTATGAGTGTCAAGCCCATTGTTTGTTTGTTGTTTGTTTGTTTGTTTTTGGGTGAGTTGGATGGAACTTATCAAAAACGATTTACGACAGTTCAATCATGCCGAGTTATTACTGCTTAACAGGGGTAAAAGACTTGAAGATAGAAAGTGGTATTGAACGCTGACATATTTATTAAGATAGCTGAAAAAGATTTATTAGCACAACGCATACTAGCACGAGTTGCTATCTGATGCTAACTGATGCTAGCACTAGCCACACACGTGTGATGCGGAGCTTACCGGTTGGGCGGCTGAAGAAGCGACTTTTAGCAGCCTGTCGATGACGACTTGTCTGCGGGTTGGAGTCACTACTGTGTCCCTTCTTCCACCGTTTGAGCTTCGACCCAGTACCAGATCGAAGTTTCCCCGACTTAACCATTTTCGGGATGGAAAATAATCACGTTACACTCTCTGTCTCTGGCACTACCTCAGACGTCGCACACATATGACGTCACCGAGTGGCTTCACGTGTCGGCCTAGCGTGATGTTGTTTCACCATCAGGGGGCACCATTCCCCATTCATGGGTTTAAAATGAAACAAGTTTGAACATGCAATCGATCAGTTTGCCCAGTTAAATTACTGAATAAGGAATTGTTAAGTCAAAAGGTTATATACGCTGATAAAAAATACAAATATTCATCTTCGGTTTTTGCATAGACGTGCTAACCTTATTTGTCATGCACTGAAGATGACAGTGATTGACAGCAAATTGGACCGATGCTGGAAAAAATTGTGAGTCTTTTATACCCTTCAGGTGAATCTAACAAAACGTTCAAATCATTTGAGAACACATTTGAACTCTTTATTTTTCCTTATAATCCACAGTTTACACTGTTATGTTTGCGCTTTTGCACCCCTCATACAAACACACATAATGCTGCAACAATATGGAGGGCCTTGATATTTTTATTTATTACACCATTGCACCTACCTTTTTATATTGTACATATCTATTCATTGTGCAGTTTAGTCTTAGTGTTGGTTTTCTGAACATTAAGTCTGTTTTTTGCTCTTTGCACTCTGGATTTCTCTCTTGTACACAAATCTTGCTTTAAGTGCCTTCAACTGGCCCCTGGGGACAAATAAAGTTTTTTAAATTTGAATATCAAGTTGAATTAAACAGCGACTACGT
Organism: Antennarius striatus; assembly: GCF_040054535.1. NCBI lineage: Eukaryota > Metazoa > Chordata > Actinopteri > Lophiiformes > Antennariidae > Antennarius > Antennarius striatus. The sequence continues at coordinate 13,148,306 of NC_090786.1, read as the reverse complement.
GACAACAGATTAACACTATCGAACCATTCTTTTAGCGATAGGAACATTATTGCCTCACTATATTTAACAGCATGCTGGTTGGAAATGTTGCACATACTTACTTTTATATCACACATTACTATAGTTTTATATCCGTGTTAACGACAACAGATCAGTTATTATGGTACTGTACTTGACTCACGGACCGTTTCTATAGGAGACAGTGTTGGTCAGGCCTTTTTTTTTCTTCAAGCAAGTCTTTGACGCTCTGTGCTTTTTGTAATCTCCGTAATGATACACGAATGATGAAAATGATGAATCCGTGGAATAAGTAGTTTTATGTGCCAGAATGTTGTCAGAATAATCCCTTGCCATATACATTTTTAGCCTACCTTACGCAGCCATGGCAACAGAAAAATTCTGCATCCATCTGTCCTACCCCTAGTTTTGACCCCAAGGTTTGACCCTAATGATAATAACTGATCAAGAGAAATATTCCAATCATATTGTAAAAATTATGTTGCACCTGCATTTATTCATAAACTTAATTATATATTTTAAACAAGTTTGGTTACAAAGCCAAACAGGCTACACATGGCCCGGTGGCCATATGTTGCCCACGCCTGCCCTAAAGCCACCCAGGTCCAGCGATGGTTTTATTACACCTCTCATCAGTGACCACAACTGAATGGAGACCATTCTGCATTTCCATCATTAGGGAGACAATATTCCCTCAAATGCATTTTTTGATATAAGAGTGCTGCCAGAGACAACACTACTTCAGTAAATTCTCCGCAGCCCGTTGTTTAAAATGCTTGAGATAAATTTACCGGTAGGCTTAAAACATGTCTCCACAGATACAAGACAGCAGAGAATGAGTTTGCATTTATAGAATTTATTAAGTTATTCAAGTACAGTGAGCACATTGTACTGCAGATTGCCATATCATGTTTGGGGTAGTGATCTAAGAAAATACAGATGTGATCATCACCTGTTAGAAAGATAGATACCTTCTTTACATTCTGTGTCCTGATTAGCGCTATGCAATGGAGAATTGCAAATCAAGTATGCGCATAGTTAAATAGACAACACTTGTGGGAAATTATATATTTATAGCAATATTTTCTACCCTACCTCTTAAATATTACAGAAACAAAAAAAGAAGAAAGATACCAAGGTCATAATTATTAATTTCATCAAAAGACACAAGAAACAGACAATGAGGAAGGAAAAGCAATGTAAACGACAGAGCTGTGAGCTGATGACCACACAAAGAAACAGGCAGATGCTGGGAAGTGCATATTAGGAATACCTTTCATCTAAAGTGTTTCAGTGCTTTTCAATATTCTGAAATTATTCAACAAAAGGAAAAAATACAAAAAGGAGCAATATAAAAGCAATAACATCTTATATAAAATGTTCACAAAATTCTTTTGCAGTACTCTCTCTGGCAAAATCCTTCATTCCACATCTCTCTGTCTCATCTTTCAGTTAGCTGTGACTGGAGCGTTCACATTAACAATCACTTGGACAACGAAATCCATCTGGATCTTGGCATCTTGCAAGCGAGTCTTGTCAGTCAGGAGCTTCCCAGAAAAGAACCACCTCTGGCAGCACACGTCAATGTGCTCCAGTTCCTGCAGCTTCCTCTTGAGCTCGTAGATGGAGTCCGCCATGCTGGCTGTCAGACGCACATCTTTTCCTGAGATGTTCAAAAAAGGACAAATAGAGCTGACACGGATTTCTAAACCGTGAGACGTTGCGAGGCTATGAATTAAACATCAGTCTCCACTCTGGTTGAGACAAGACGTGATGAGTTGTCATCTACGCACAGAGAGAGCTGCGAACATGTAGCTATGTTATTTTATACTAACTCATAGTGTGTGCTTAGTACCTGTAGACAGTCGCACCCGCAGCTGGAATTCCTTCTTGCATAGAGGGGGCTGAGCTTGTTTTTGTGTGGATTCAGACACTTTACTCTCGCCGGACGTTTCGGTGATGAGGTTGACGGGTGGGGCTAAAGTGTAAGCTGGGAGCTGGTAGCGGTTGCCCAGTTCATCATAACACTCTGTGAGAGAGCCTGCAACGAGAGGACGGACCCAGATAAACAGAAGCTCTCCAAAAAACTTGGATTTAAAACCAGCTAGACTCAATAAAAGCTCTTTATTGTGAATAAACTAGGGAAGCATGAGACCTTTTTCCACTTACCTTGACACTCGCGTGGTAAAATAGTACAAAAAAAGCATCAGCCATGACTGTTTCCTACTTTGTCATTGCTTTCTGTGCATAAATCCATTCACAGTTGTCACGCAGCACTGCGGCTATTATGTAACTATTCAGCAGTAATCTCTGACCAGCTAATGCATGGGATCCAGCAAACCGTCCCTCAACATTCCGAGGATTATTACACTGAGTTGTGTATTTGTGCTGAATGTCTCTGGTCTTCAGCAGCACATAAATGATAGTCACATATACATACAGTCACACATCTGAGGGAGGGTCTGTGATTACAGTTGTGCACATGTGAGTGTTTCATACCGTGTGGCAGAGTAATGCATGCTCCATCCACAATGGCCTGAGCTAGCTCCGGGTCATTGCACTCCACAGCCAGGGCTGCTGCTTTCAGCGCATCCCAGATCTCTTTCCGTCCTTCAAAAGCCGGAGCTGTATCCCAAAACTCATCCCTTTTGCTCCTTAACTGGCCCTCCGTCATCGGGTAGTCGCTCTTCCATTTTAGACGCTCCTTCTTCAGAGCCTCATTGCGACCTGAAAGAAAGAAGAAGGATGTGTTCAATCTGACTAAAAGATGGTCTCATAATTAAACAAGTAACTACAGCACAATATAACAGAACCAGAGCTATACTTTGTAAGTCATTCAAAAACCTTTACTTTTTAAAAGGTGCCAAGAGATAGAACATAGTTACCTTACCCCAATGGCACGAAAACTTTTTGAGAGTGAAACCACATGTCTGAAGCTCTGAGATGTTATAACTGCTGTAATATTATTTAGCTCTTTACGAATCACAAAATTAGACATTAAATCGGAAGATATGTTGATTATGTATTTCTGTAAATTGAGTTACATTTTCTGGCAAAAAATAGACTAAAATATATAATTAGAGTTTTAAAAGACAAATCTCTATGAACATGTTTAGTTAATCAGATCAAACAGAACCTTAACCCAATATATAAAGATAAAGTTGACATTCATGGAAGATTAGATACTAAAAATTTCAACGTTTCTATACACTTGGTGACATAAAGACTGAAGAGGACGGATAGAATAAAAGCTCATCTTAAGACCTCAACTAGAGGAACTTCAGTATTCGGCTGAAATAAAAGAAAGTACACAGTGTATGAATGCCTCCTGTAATATTCATGATTATAATATAGTTTATTACTACTAGGCATGCAACTACTCTAAAAGCACATAACATGAGTAACTTTATACTTGTCATTCCGTTATATGTGATACACATCCGCTGATTAACATTTCCCGTTAATCAAAGTATATTTAATTAAAAGGAAATGAAAGTTATAATTTATAGTATTGTGGATTTTTGCAGTAGATTCTAATGCACATGTATGCATACACACACACACGCACACTGGTGGATTATAGGCTGTAATCAGGTTCCACATAACAGGATTTATCAGCCCCTATCCCATCAGGCATTGGTTGGAGAGATGAACTCCAGTGGAAGCCAGCAAAACCACAGGGATCAATGCAAATCTAAAACGACGGGCACAGAAAAACAGTCTCAAAGCATCTAGAAATAAATGAACACATGACAACAGTGACTAGATGCAGAAATGTTAACATTTGTCCTTGTCTCTCTGGTTAAACATTATGTTCCTTAATATTCACATATTTCAATAATATTCCATTAACAATGCAGCTTGCCATAATAATGAGAAATGCAACACGGTCACATCTACATATCTTACCAACACACATAATATATTCTGTCAGAATATTTTAAAATTTAGATTTGTTATATTCATGAGAAGAAAGTTATACAACAGAGGAATATAGAGTTTATTTTTGAGCTATAGAAAGAGACTCTTTCCTTCTATACTCTATTTTTAACCTTTAGGTTGGTTAATGTGGGTTGATCTTGAGTTCAAGTATCTATTAACTTGTAAAACAAACAAACACACATTTCATGGTTGTCTCAAATCCTGACAACAAGCAACCTGAACAACAGAGTGGTCTGATCTGTTGTGACGTCTGTTGTGACGACAGACAGGGGACCTGAAATACAGTCAGAGGTGATCGGAGGACAAGACTCATTCCTCAGAGTTCAGACGGGTTATTTAAGGTAATGAGGCTTGAAAAAACATGGATCGAAGTGTACTACACACTTCATTCAACACTAACAATTGGATTAAATCTGTACTAGAGACAAGGAATGTCAGCTTGGCAAATTTAAAAAAATGTCAGCAATCAATTTGTGGGGGATTTTTTTTCTTAGCTTAAGCATTCCTGACTGATAGGAAAAAAAATTCTTATTCTATTATTCTAGCCTGCTGCAAAGAGTAGGCTTTTACTTTTGGCACTTTTTTATTTTTACAAGCATTTGAGAAGGTCAAAAATCCATGGCACAATTGTTTTTATATAGATATGTTACCTCAGAAACATCCGTATCCAAATAAATGAGCATAAGAGTATTTCTGTTAGTAGGTATATCTAAATGAGATGCATCAAGGTGGATTTTGTTAGTTATATTCTCATGACCCCATTCCCATGTTTTCCTGTCATGAGCCATGTTTGGAGTCATTAGTCATCTTAGTACCCAGTCATTTCCTCAGTTACATTTTATGTTGTTACAGACATGAACAAGAAAAATTAAAAACACAATGACATCCTTAACAGAAAAACTAATCCTGATCTGAAGGGATAGAAATAATGGCATAGCACCACAAGCTTTAAAAGCATGAACATACTTCTGTTTATCCACATCAAGATCTGAGCTTACCCTTCAGCAAAATTTTAAAGGGTGTGTTTGGAGCATGATAGTAGCTGTATTCCCTGGAGTTTGGTACTCCCATCACTGTGTTCCCTGAGGGGTGCTGGGAGTCAGTTTAAAGCCTGCATCAATGAAGTAAACACTCCGTCCCTGTGAAAGAAGACACACTTGCTGTGTCCTACCAGCTCGCTGCAACAATTGAAAGGATATCCACCTAATCTAGACCTTTGTGACAATCCCTCAATAAATTAAAACCGACCACACTCCCTCTACGTATATCCCTTCTAATAACACGTAACTTACAACCGCCAAATACCACGGGATCGTTTCGTGGAAAGATTTAGTTATAGGGATGGATAGCTGAGTGTCCCAGTCTGGAGGTAACTTCTTTACTCAACACACTTAATCCTCTCAGGTTTATTTAAAGACAGGATAGAAATACCCAAAGACGACATGTCAAACCAATTAACACGCAACAAATCCTTGTCATATTAGCACAGGGTGTTTGAAGAGGAAGCAAAAGTACTTCTGCGATCTGCCTCAAACAGGAATTTGTTTGTCTGCACAAATGCTTTGTATGTCAAATGCTGAATTTCCCTATGGCTGATTCTAAAAGAAATGTTTGTGTTTGCTTCCCAGAAATGAAGCACTCATTTCATGTCTGTCTTACAGATTCATGATCTCACCCTGTGAATATATTTTTGCTGCAAGTTGACATGATATGAAAATTCCCTGAGCTGTGACAACCCATCTGAGTGCATAGCAGTTTCTTTAAGGAAAGGACTGACTGGGTTGTTATGTAACGCTGTCGTGTCTGGCCAGGTCCTCAAAACAGATTAGACACATGTCTAAGACCTCATGGTTGAGACGCTCTCAGACTGGCAAAGACGTCCAGGTTGCAGCAGAGTAGCAAAGACTCCTGTCAGATGATCTTGCATGCTATAATAAAGAGTTGAATGACTGAGGCTGCATGCTTGTACATCCCTTTACACTCCTCCATCCTGAGAACAATATACCGTATCTGTATGTACATATATAGATATGTATGTATAGTGTATCTATACAAATTATAGAATAAAAATTGTGAGTTGGAGGTTCTTACCTCCACGTTTTTTGCTTCTTGTCGAGTTTCGACCACTCCCTTGACCATCCGTCCTACTTATGCAGCCTCCCATCACTGTCCCTAAAATCCACCCAAGAAAAAAAAGTCACATTTGAAACATGTCAAAATAAAAATGCTTTAAAATTCAAACGCGATCATGTGCGATAATGCTGAATGAAATGCCTTCCTGAAAGCGTTGGGGAATAGTGACAGCTCAGCACTCCATGTTCCCGGGAGTTCAGACAGGATGCGATGTTTACGTCACGTGTACCGCCAGCTGACGGGGGCAGGCGCCTAAACCTCCTGTCATCGATGCTCTACTTTTCCCCCATTCACATTTATACGTAATAAAACAATAATCTGATATGTGTTATCATATGTTATCATCTGTGTAAGTCATTCATTCACACTCTTATTGCTCCGAGGCATGTCAGCATTTTCTAATTCTACCTACCTGAAATCCAGTCTGCAAAATTATGCATTCGTCTGCAGTTTGCTCGCCACATAAGATCCGACAACCAGGTGAAATTATCACTAGATCCCGACGAGATGATCAGCAGCTGATGCGAGTCAGCAGGTCTGCAGATATCGACTGTGTCCGTGCAGGACCTGGGTGAGGGGGGGGGGGGCGCTGGTGACCAGTGTGGTCCCGCAGAACCTCCAGCAAAATCACTGCCGCGTCTCTCCCCCAAGCTCAAAACGGAATTATAAACAGTCCTCCTTAAATCATAAGGGATGGAGCTGCAGCCGCTTGCAGCGATTCAGAATTAAATCCCCTCACAGTTTCTGGACATGCGCAGTTCAGATTGATAGTCTGTCCTACCACGGATTTTCAAAATAAGAGCGGGAGTTGAGGAACTACCCCCTAGAGACCGTGCAGATGGAGATGATCAACGGTTCTGTTTGCAAAGAACAACACGTTTGGTGTTAAACAGAGCTATGCGACAGACGTGGGAAAAACAACACTGCGCTGGTTTAGTGCAAGTGAATTATTGTGCGGGATGTTTGCGAGAACATCTTATATTGACAAATCTTGAAGGCGGAAGTTACTTTTGTCTCAAGCACGAAGCAGGTTTAGTGGAAACCCTGGGTATTCATTCATTCATTCATCTTCATACCGCCTTATCCGCTGTAGCGGGTCGCGGGGAGCTAGAGCCTATCCCAGCTGACTAAGGGCGTGAGGCGGGGGAAACGCTGGGCGCGACGCTAGTGCACCTCTCAACCCTGGTTATGTTAACCCTGAAATGAGGGAAACCTTGGTTTTCCGGTTTCACAAAGGGCGGTAACTTGAGTCAGAGGAGTAAACCTAACCTGGAGCAGGTGTATGTCCTCCCTGAGCAACAGATTGTAACGTGGTAGGCAGCATTGAGGTTCTCAAGAACTGAATTGTCTCCGTCTTTTATTCCACTCTAATATATCCCACTGTTGATCACAGGACACTTTAATGGCTTTTATACTTTGATGGATTTTAACTTTGGACAGGGGTTACCCATGGCAACCGAGGCTGCTGACCCCTTGCCCTGAATCAGAATGGATTTGAATATTCTTCTTGTGAGCCGTTTTTATGACGTGCATATGCCAATTTACTCTTTTATTCAAATAAAATGTAAAAGTTTACATTGTTTTCATTATTTAACAGATGTTGACATGTGTGTGTAAAGAGCATTATGTTGGTGACAAAACATCTGAACAATCAAACGGCCACATAATATTTACTGTACAATCTCAAACATGATGAAAGTAAGGAACAATGTTTCTATCCTTCATTCTTAGCTGCTGTCATGTTCACTTCTCCCCCGCTGGATTGCATCTAAATAGATTAATAGAATACTTTTCAAACCGTTTCCCCTCTATAATTTCACTGTGATTGCAGCGGACTACATTTAAACTTATGCTTTTGACTCCCACACCATCTCTCTCATCGTTGCGGCCACAGCGCTGTTCCTCTTTCTTCTGAAAATGTCCTCAAAGTCTTCACATTCATAGATTAAAATCTGTACTTTGACTGCCAGAGCTTGTCACTCGTTGAATGGGGGCTCCAATGATAATGGTTTATTAGGGTTGTGTTGCACCTGCTAAACCCCGGTTCAACTTATCCCGGGTTGATAAAACTAACCCTGAGGAGCCTTTGTGAAACCGCACAAAGGCTGGATTGGTTACCTGGGCAACAGACTGTAACATGGTCATTAACCTAAAGATTTTCACAATAATTCACTTTCGATTTTTTAATCCACTGTAATGAATCCAAAATACATTAAAGTGGATTAAACGATGTTTCCCAGCTCCTGATGCTGCCTCTGGTTCAGGAATGATACCAGGAATGAAACACTTTCTCCCAGACACGTCTGTGCGTGGGGGCTCTTGATGCTCTGACCTCAGCTTCAGTCTACTTCTTGTGAGGCTCTTGAACTTACTGAATCAGCATCGCTTGACAATCTTCTCAAGGCTTTAGTCGTCTCTGCTGCTTCTCAACTATCCATGTGTCCAACTATCCTCAGTGGCTTAACGTTATCTGTGTCTTCTAGAAAACCATGAAGCCAACAGTCTTGACCATAATTTGATAGTGGCAGTATTTTGAAATTGACTAAATTTATAATGTTTTGAATAGTGTTTTATTCAAACCTGATATGAAACATTTTTATTGTCAATTCATATTTTTTCTAATTTAACTGTCAAATAATTTAAAAGTACTTGAAACATTTTTGCATACATGAGTGTAGAATATATTTTTCAATTCATGAAACAACTGGGTAAAAAACCTTGAAAATGTTTCGTAATGTTCTAATCTTTTGAAATTAACCTGTATACTGAAAAGACATGAGACAGAGCTGGAGGTAGCAGAGATGAAGATGCTGAGGTTCTCTTTGGGAGTGACCAGGAAGGATAGGATCAGGAATGAGTACATCAGAGGGACAGCACATGTTAGAGGTTTTGGAGAGAAAGTCAGAGAGGCCAGACTGAGATGGTTTGGACATGTCCAGAGGAGAGATAGTGAATATATTGGTAGAAGGATGCTGAGTTTTGAACTGCCAGGCAGGAGACCTAGAGGAAGACCAAAGAGGAGGTTTATGGATGTAGTGAAAGAGGACATGAAGGTAGTTGGTGTGAGAGAAGAGGATGCAGAAGACAGGGTTAGATGGAGGAAATTGATTCGCTGTGGCGACCCCTGAAGGGAAAAGCCGAAAGGAAAAGAAGAAGACTGTGGGTCTGAATGTGGAAGTGTGTGTGTGTGTGTGTGTGTGTGTGTGTGGCACAGTGAAAGGGTAGGTTAAAATCTGTAATGTCTTCTGGCTGCTGTACAACCGGTTTCATAGCACGGACTGTGACAACTCATAAGATCACCAGGGAGTCAGGTATTTATCGACTGAGTAACAGCTGACACACCCAACAGGATTGTGTGGTTCATTCATGCCAACTAGATTAAAGTATGAATCGCGGTTCAACTGTCTGGGAAGAGAGTCTGAGACAGTATTTTAAACAATGTGGCTGAGAGATGGCAGCTTAGACCCACAACCCTGTTAAAGGATGGAAGTTTTAGTCTGAAATGATCTGTATGACGACTCATTATTAGTTCATTCATTCATTCATGAGCCAGTAGGTACACAAACAACTGGTTTCCTCAGTCATTCTGATAACAAGGTGGGTCAACAATTTGTGAGTTTAAAAAAGTTAATTAGACAAATACCTGAAACCTTCCATTAGTCTGTTAGTACATGAAGCGTCTTGAATGAGTTGTCAAATCACTTGACAATGCTTAAACCTTTGACGGTTGTTATATAGAATTAGTTTAACTACTCTTGCCTGTTTGGTTTCAGCAAAAAGTAAGCATTTGAATTTTTTCCAGTAAACCAAATACACAACAGAAACTAAAATAACTTTGCTTCAACCGTTGATGGATATGGTAGATCAGCAGAGTGAATATTTATATCCTTCAAATAGTGTTCAGAGGACAAAGAAAAGAAAAATAAATCTGTAAAATCTTTCTAACTCAACACTCACTGTCACCCAAATTTTTTTTAACAAGGTTATTTATAAAGATTATTAATTTAACTGTTACCAAATTCAGATAAATAACATTACAATACTACTGCAGCTTCTGTTAAAAAGTTAGTTTCGAATGACAGGATTGGACTGAGACATACACATGAAGATGCTGGGAAGAACAGCTACAAAACCTTTGCTATGAAGGTAGTGCAAGTTCAGTAATATCAGTCAATACATTTGACTTATTATGTCCTCGAATGAAATAGTAGCTCAGTCAAGTAAGACCCCAGAATAGAACCTTGCAAAATATAAACAAAGCATGAATATCACACTGCACACTTTTGAGGTATTAAAGGTTGAAAAGACCCCATTTCTTGAGACGCCAGGCTGGATCCACATCAAATACCCAGAGCAGCAAAGGTGGCAGCAATTATGTTGCATGTATGCCTAAGTACTGTCTGTCATACAGGTATTACGTCCTTTTTAAGAGGGAAGATGTTCCATGTCAATCCATTGTTACGTGGGGTGTGTCGGGATGGAAGAAGAACTCGTGTGACCCAGTGACTAGATAAAAAGAACCAAGCAAAACAGGGGTTACAGGAAATACAAGGTAGCAGTACAAACGTGTGATATCTGGGAATCTTAACTGAACTGAGAAACACTTGAGACACACCTTCTTTTCTCTACACCGAGGAACAATTTCCAGTTATTCAGTCTACCATAGTTGTGAGGGTTTTTGTACACCTGCCAGAGAGACAATGTAGGAAATATTAAGCAACTATAAAAGCTTAAAAATTATTGTCATCATTGGTCACAAGATTAATTCAGCATTTGAAATATTCAACACACTGACCTTCCCTTTGTTTGCCATTCGTTCAGCCTCTTTGCTGTTGATGTGTCTTTCTATGCTTGTCTCTCCTTTGGTTATGAGTACTGCATGCCAACAAGTCAGAGCTCCCAGAACAATTGTAATTGTGCTAAAAGATCAAGGAATGTTTTATTTAATGTACTGCCAAGACAATGAAAGATCTCTGAAACCAAACAGGGATGATTAATTACTACAGGACTGACAATTCCATATTAACAGCAAGCTGATCACTATCATGTACCTGTAATGTTCAATGCTTTCTGATATTTTCATATCTATTTGGATGAATTAAGGATTTGCTTTGACAAAACCAAAGTCTGTCATGGTTGTAACAATAGAAAGATGATCCAACTTTGAATTTTCTTTCTGTCAAGTTTGAATGATTATAACACTGTCTTTAATGGAAAAGTAATGCAACTTTTTTTTGGCCAAAAATCTCTATACGAATCCTTCTGTGATGCTGTCAGAACTGGTCCAAAATAAAAACATTTCATGTGGTGAAGATCCATTATGCTGGCTCTTAACTTTTAGTGCTTGATTTTAATAAGGTCCAGTTTTAACTGTTTCCCTGTTACAACAATTAATTATGAACCAAAAGCAGCACGTATATAAATATAGCAGAGTTTTGGCAGCTAACATAGGATGGACATGCTTACCGATGAGTCATTTCAGAAATAAAAAGAAACTTATTTGATCCTAAATATTGCTCGGAATGATGATCACACTTTTACACTATGGCTGAAAATGAGAAACTCCTTAGCAATAGTTTGTATAGCTATTAAATGCTGTTCAAAGTAGGATGATGACTCACAATGGCTAGCCACTCAGAAGCAGGCACAAATGGACCAATGTATTTTACACATTTCATTGTGGGGAAGCAGCATCCACAACAGTTTGTTCAAAAGTGAACAGATTCAGTAGATAAATCTATGGGTGTTTTTCTAGTGTGGATGTGCTAAATGCTAATTTGCTTTGAATTAGTCAATATGGTACTATTTACAAAAAGAAGCAACTCATAATGCACTTCTCACCTGGTAAGCACCCACATGTAAACAATGCATCTGGGCCTGAACTTGTCCTTGAAGGAGTACGTAGGTGTAGGTGTCTCATTGCTTGTCTAAAATCAGTACAAATTACATTAATAACATTGTAAAAACAAGTCAGCTTAATCATGTCATTGTGTGTGTATATTTTTTAAGTGGTACCTGGGCTGAGGGCACAATCCCTATAAGAACTCCCATCCCTGTTACCGGTTCCCCTGGCTTGTCCATGTCCAAATGTTTAAAGTGCTAGCGGAACAGCCCGAAAACCCAAAGTGTAAAAGACAGTTAAAGGCATCGTCAGTCAGGAACGGTTAAGCCCATAAAGAAAGACACCAGTTATGGACAAGCCTTCAAGGGACAAAACACCAGCAGACGGGAAACAGTGTGTTGTTTGGAGTGTAAGCATCTCACCTCAAGAGCCTTATATGAATCCAGGAATAGGTTTCTACCACTGATCACACAGTAAACACAGCCCAAGGTCATGAAAAGGCAGAAAGAGAAGAAGTAACGGTGATTATAGTGTCCCACGCAGCCATTCATCCAAGCTGAAATGCTGGAATTAAGGAAAAGCAGCATCTCATAGTAGTCACATTTTTGATAGTGTGTACGTTTCATTCATACATATTTGGAATAATGCGTCAAGAAAGGATACGACAGTGATGGTCCATTTTCAGAACACACCTGAAATGGAAAGACAAACATTCAAAATATTCTTTGTGACAAATTGTGTTTTTTCCCTAACATGTGTACAGTTAAAAAACAAACAAACAAACAAGCAAGCAAACAAAAACACCCTACCACTAAAAACCTGGCCAGTGATACAAATTTAGGGTTAGGGTGACTTGATTTTTTGTGTCAGCCAGTTGAGCGATTTAAGAAATGCTGAAACTACAGGACACTGAACAATTTGTTTTCTTTGCTGACCTTCATTATCTACATTTTGTAAGTTTGAAATTCAATCAGACAGAACTTCCTTCTTCTACAAAGGTAATACAGTAGACTTAAAAAAAGAAGTACCTATTATGAGGAGAACAATGTAGTCATACGGAGGAAAATCAATACCAACTCACCTGTTACAGATGCCACAGTGGTGAGTTCTTGCTGGCTTGGGCATGACACACTTTTTACAGACTGCCACAACTGGCCCCTCATATTTTTCCTGATTGGGAGATGACAAATTTCATTGCAACACTAAATGTAAGTTTATTCCTTTCACTTATGCTACTTCTCGTTCTCCATAAAGTGTAGTGGTTATCTTACAAAAGGGACAAATCCAGGGGAAGTCTTGATAGCCTTATAATAATGGAACGTAATCATGACGATGATCCAATGTCCAAATGTCAAATGCCAAGCAATCCAGATAGGGGTGTATGTGGTCAGGACAATAGGGAGTAGAACAACATAAGCTATCACCGTGATGGAGCTGGTCAGTGCCACACACACACAGACAAACACCTGCCAGACAAACAGAAGACAAGTTGATTAGGGCCTTTCTTTAGAAATATTTATTACTTTAAAACTTGTAGTGGCTCATTACAGCATATAAACAACTCACCCTTCCAAAAGAACGAGTAACATGTTCCACTGTAAAAAGTACAGGTTCAAAGATCGAATCAAAAATCACATCTGAGTCCGTGAGAGAGTTAAAGTAAAGGGATTGCACCAGCAACCTCATGTAAGCCCACAGCTCTCTCATCCACAGAGGCAGTCTGCTCCTTCCTCTCCTGGTGCAGGTCCCTAAACGCACACAGCGCAGCAACTGGAGCAATGGGTTGAGATACCGCAGCATCTTGCATCTGCAACAGGCTATACCTTCAAAGAAAATACAGCAAGCAATGACATCAATTTGAAAAAAAAATCAATTAAGTGCATGTATTTTTGTTTTACACTGAAACCCCACTTGTCATTGAAAAATAACTGAAAATGGAGAAATTTCATTGTTTTTTAAATAATATATACATTCCATTTTTAATTTGATGCCAGCATCACATTAAAAAAAACAACTGATGGACAGTGGAAACCCTACTACGCAAAAATGAAACTACAGGATATATAAAAACTAGCTCTAGCCCCGTCACTTGGCCTCAGCTCATTTTAAACAGACTGAGACAGAGTTGAAAATTGTCCTGTGGGCTGGTGAGTCATAATTCAAAAATCATTTTGATAATCACTGACATAGTGGTGACATGACAACGTAGTCCTTATCCTTATCAGTGGTTATCAAAGTTCTAAAACCGGCATCTGTGACATCACGGAGGAGAATTAGTGCACACTGCATGGGTAACCTGCACCTTGAATGGTATATTCAAGGTGCAGAATTGTGATGAATGGTATATTCAGGTTTTGGAACAACATGCTGCCAAGTAAACAACTTCTTTTTCAGAGAAGATCTCACTTATTTCTGCAAGACAATCCTGACTACATTCAGCACATATTTTAGAAGTACATATAAGGGTTCTCCTTTGTTATGTTTTACATTTCATAATGCACTCAAATTTTTTTATGGATGACAAGATGGGTCTGCAAGCAGGCCTATCCATCCCCTGAAGTATTTTATTCTTGTTTTACTCGTAATAAAAGTAAAAAAAGAGTTTGTGGAATGAAGCAAATTGTCCCCCACTGATTGTTTAACACATTATGGAATGTAAAATATGACAAAGAAAACAGCAGATGGATGATCAGCTGAATTCTTACATTTGCAAAAAAAAAAAAAGGTAAACATTCTACTTTCAAAAATTAGAGCAAAAATAACAAAGATTTGTTAATAGACGTCTCCAAATTTGACCGTGTCCACACTTCATACACTTGATCTGGTAACGTTTCCATTCAGATTTGCATGCTCATAAATGAAACCTTGCTTTGCTGCATTCCTGCAAGATTGAACTCTGGGCGGAGGTTTTCTAACGTGAGGTGGGACGGTAAACTACTGCCTTAATTTGATCCAATAACATTATTCAGCTTCAAGCAGGCAATGTCAGGTTATTCAAAGAAATAATATGGCAAATTAAATACGATTACGCGTCACAGGAACCAGAACGTTTATTTTACCCACAGCACACAACGTTTTGGACAGTCTCTGTAAATCCTCCCAAATCCCTTTTGTTTGTACAACATCCAGTGTTTTCATTCTAACAAACCTATCGAGAAAAAAAAGCCCTGCTATGTCCTGACAGATGCTAGCATTTTTGATAAATGTTGGTAATACTCACTCTTCGATGAGGGCAAATAGTCGCTGAAATCCCTCTTCCTGTCAACATTTTGTCAAAAGAAGGCAGAAATCTCATTAATGTAACATTGTGACGGAGAAGTACAGGATTGAGCACCTTCTGTGATCGTTCACAGATTCGAAGCCTGATTTTGGATCTATTACGCACGCGCCTCAGCAGTAGCGTAAAGCATCATGGTACTTTGAGTCAGGAACCGATTTCATCTTAAATATAACCGGTTTTGCCTATAAATATTATATTTTCAGAGCCAATTTTCCGAATTTGTTTCCCTTTAATCAAAACTCACTTTGTTCGTAACTTAAATTTTTATTATTGAATATTACTCAGAAATCTGGGGTTTGTATCTCGTAGACTCTTGATTACGTCATCACGCACGCCTACGTAGTGTAGGCCCTGTCGGGGACAGAGATACAGACTTTTCAACGTTTTGTTACTTGTATATGGTGTTTTCAGCCATAATGTCGTTTTGTTTCAACTTCGATGTCCCAGCACAAACAAAACATCCACCCAATGTGGTCGAAAATGGATTACAAGTCAAAAAGACATACAATGTCGCTAACACTGTGAGTAATTTAAGCTAGCAACATGCGCTAGAAACGCGATCTTTGGTAAAGCAGTAGGATTACTTCTGTCTTATTTATGAAAGTTAATACTGTACTTTTATACCATTACACGATTATGCGGCATTAATATCCAAATTTTAAATGAGATGAAATTGGATTTAATTGGCATGTCAGTGACAGAACCTTTCACTAAAGATATTGTATATTTTAACTCTGGTAGTAAGAACTGAAATGAGATTTCAATATTCGTTGGTGTCTTGGTAGGATCTACGTATATACTGTAGACTATAACATTGCAATGGTTATGAGTTAATGTCTTTTCCAACAAAGCATCACATAATTTATCTTTAAAACTGTTAACTGTCTCAAGGTAATTCAAATGATAGGAAAAAAATATGATTTGATTTATGATATGAATAAGATTTATTCGATTTAAAAAAAATTTTTTACAGAATAGAAACCTGGACTATTTAATGCCAACTTTCACTTGAAAGAAGTACTGAATGAGTGATATTCACTCTGCGATTCCATCATAATTTTGCTGTTGGGATTTGTGTAGAAGAGGATGTAGGTTTTCAATCTCCTTGTCCGCTTGAATTGATGTCACAGGATGGAAGCTTGATAACTGAAACACGTGGAGGAAGTAATGTTTGTTCCTTCTGATCGTGGGCTATAAGATTTGTTATTACCAGATACTGTACCACAGTTCTCAATCTTAAAGAAAAATTTGCCAGGTTTTTTTTTTGTGTGTGTTTTGTGTGACAGCAGCATACATCCATTTTTTCAAAAAGTGTTTTATTAATATAGATATATTATCACAGATACTTTGTAACATCATTATGAATCAAAATAACAATTAGTGACTCGCAACACTATAGTTCCATATAAAGTGTTTTCACTACAGAAGGAACTAATTACTAAGGCAGAATGTGCTTCATTGGACCTCACAACATTCATTTTCCCAGCAGATGTCATGTGAGCCATGAAAAGTAAAAATTCTGAGTTTTTAATGTATTTGCCAAAGCCTTAAATGTTTTTATTCCAAAATTACAGTAAGAATTAAAGCTAGTTAGGAAAGTGATTGAAATTTTCCTTTTATGTTCTTGGCAGCTTCAATTTAGTTTTTATATTAACAGTGTGCTTCTTTTTTACTACAATATGCTGACACCATGATGTCAACTCCTTTGATGTCATATGAGACGCATGTTGAGCTGAGGAAAAACCTTTGTTCTATTAACATGCATTCTGCTTCTTTCTCTTTTTTTAAATTATTTTTTCAGATTGAGGGAGACACCAAACCAGCAGAGCCAGTAAAAGAGGCTAAAGAGCACCTTCAACTCTCTAACTCACAGATCTGCCTTGTGGATGCCGTCGTTGAGACTCTTGCTATAGGTTGTCTTCCTCCTCTTCACTTTTTAAATGAGACAGTTTTTGAAAAGACTGCCTTCGAGAGAGAGGACAGGGAGGAAATTCTGTCTCACACTGCAGAGAAGAAGTCTGATCTCATCCCTGGTGTGTACGAGGGAGGGCTGAAGGTGTGGGAGTGCACTTATGACCTGTTGGAGCTGATTGAGAAAGCCGGAGAGACCTTTGGAGGGAAGGCAGTTTTGGATTTGGGTTGTGGGGCAGGCCTGTTGGGGATTTTGGCTCTGAAGAGGGGCGCGAGGCTGGTTCACTTCCAAGATTATAACAGTACAGTTATTGAGCAGCTCACAGTACCAAATGTAATGCTAAACTTCCAAGACGATGAAGAAGTAGAGAGTGATGATGACGACGAAAAAAGGAATAGAAAAGGTGGGGGTAAAGTTAAAGCAAAAGAGAAAGACGAGGTGAAAGAATACAACCCACCAGCAAAAAAAAGAGCCATGGACCTTTCCCAGCAGCCATTACTTACAAAATCTCGTTTTTTCTCTGGTGACTGGAGTACATTTCTTGGTTTGGTTCAGAAAGACGACCCACTGACCAAATATGACATTATCTTCACCTCAGAAACCATCTACAACACTGCATACTACCACTCTTTACACGAGGCTCTCCACATGCTGCTGGCACCAGAGGGACTCGTCTACCTCGCCACCAAATCCCATTACTTTGGTGTGGGCGGTGGACTCTACCTGTTTGAGACATTTGTGAAGCAAAGGGGGATTTTCTGTTTGGATCATTTGTGGGATGGACAAGAAGGCCTTCAGAGACATGTAGTGGTGTTACGTTTTAAAAAAGAAAAATAATCTTAAATAAAAGCAGTTCTGGATTAAAATGTGCAGCTTTGTTTCTGTCATAATTTTCCTGGTCTCTTTTACTCACTAATGAAACAATTATGAATATACAGTTAAATTACAAATAAAAATACAATTGTCCTTGAATTCAGAAGCTTGGCACAGTAATGAAGAGCTGAAATAAAAGATACTCATCACCCAGGTGCTTTTTGGTTACCTACACCTTCTTTCACTTCCCATATAGAAATCTGAATATGTCTGCCAGTAAGTGAAGTGCAGTTTAAATGGACTGTAAGAGGTCTTTAGATTCATGGGGAGGGACGAAAGGAAATGGGCTCAGTGACCTTTGAGTGATTTCCCCAGTGTTCAAACAGCAGCATGAAAGCCATGCTTGTTTCTGAAGTCCGACACAAAATGTCAATTGCAACTTATCCCACCAGTCCAAGGATGTAGTTTGAAAGTGGAGTCTAGAATCACTGAACATCAAGGGTGGGATTCTATGGGGTCTCTGTACCTCTTCTTCTAGTAATGGCTACTCATGATTGTGGGTTTTTCTTTTGTTTTTTTTATCTTCACTGAAGTAATCTTGGTGTGCTCTATTGCAACATCAGGAAGTCATGTCATGTAATACGAATTTGCATTCAGGAAGTATGTTCAGATCCAAGTACAATAAGGGGAATGTGCTGTACTTTGTCCAAGCATGTGTGGATTCCCCTTTTTTTTTTTTTCCACATCAAGGAAATGAGTATGAATAATGTGACAGGGCCTTTTCTGGGGTATTCATGATGTCCAGACAAGTTTCTCGTACATGAGTTGAATAAGGAGAATGAGGAAATCAGTGGGTTTTACAGCTGTACAACGAAACTGGTTATTGCTGTCCCCAGTCTTTTTTATAAACCAACTGTTACAACCTGCTGACCCATTACAGTCACGTTCATCCAGTTGAACACAGTATCATATCCAAATTGTGTTTGCTAATGTCCACAGAGCAAACAGAATTACTTTATAAAGTGCTTTATTCAACCCATTCCAATCAGACGTTACTTGAAGTATTAAATCTGGCTGGACAAATATTCCCAGGAATCAGTCTCATACTAGCACGCCCATGACGCAAGTAGTATTCGTTTGCCCGCTAGCTTAAACATGACTTCATGCATTTCAAAATTTGCAGTGTGTGGACATGATTTCCATTCACTTATTATGTAAACATATTGTATTGAACATTATTTGGGTCTTGTGCCTTTATAAAACACCAAACATGGTTTCTGTTTGCTGCTAGCAAACTTCCAGTGTGTCGGCTTCGTCATAGTGTCTGATCTTAACAGCTGTTCATGGTCTGCCGGGGAATTCCTGGTTCCTCCAGTAGACACAGCCTTTCCCCTGCTTACTTTATGGTAACAGGGGCTGGGCAAGTCATATGGTTTTCCTCAGAAACTATTATGTGTTGATTCACTGTGTGGGGGCGTGCTCTTCACTCCCACTGTTTCCTTCTTACTGGGAAGTGACTGTCAGGCTTACCGAAGAGAGGGAGTGTATGAGAAACAGAGAGGAGGGAGAGGAACTGATGTGATGTGAAAGGTGGTGGTATTTAAGGTTCTTTGCCTTGAATGTCAGACAGTTAGTTTTGTCTTTCCTTGGAGCGTCTAGGAAATGAGAGAGAGCAGAATATGTAGATGAGTCATTGGAGCATGGTTCCACTGCTTTTTCATTGTGTTTGGAAAGACTGATTCAACACTGCTTTTTTTTTTTTTTGGAGCTGGAACAGCTCTAGCATGTTTGAAGTGTTACTCTCTGAGAGCACAGTCCTGGAGGATCTTCATGAAGAGATACACTTCTGATTTCCCTGAGGTCTGGAATGTAAGAATTGTCTATAAATGTCTGGGGTAAGTATACTGTACATGTAAAAACCGTTTGATTTATGGTCAGTGGTTAATGTAACATTGTCAGCTGTGCCCACATGAACTACAACCTTTCAAGGTACAGTGACGTTTCTACATCATCAGAGGAATGATGTGTCTTGTTAACAACACTGCATTTTTTAATGACTTGACTTAGCTCAGGTTTTAAAAATGGTTTAATGCCCCAGTAAATATTTCTTGTCTAGTAACAGGCTGTAGAACCGGTTGTTTCCCAGTTAAACTGCCGGAAAGATAGGAGTTTCCTGAACTTGTTCAGGTGTGGCCTTCCTCAGAGAGTTCATTGTACTTTATTGCAAATATCCTAAAAGATTGTGCACTCATACTGATTAAACCACAGTGATTGTGAAAACAGTGAGGAACTATTTCTCTCTGTTGCCACTATCAATACTAAACCAAGACCTTGAATTAGTATGTTTTTTTTGTTTCTTTTTAATGAGGTATGATATCCTGTAATACAGGTTGGTTAATGGCAAACCTACTTTGGAGGGTTCAAAGATACATCAACGTACTATATGTCAGTAATCATATTGTCCCAAAGTTCTTTTCCAGGGAGTGTACGGCCATAACTGATTAGTCATCTCATTCCTTGACCAACACATTATCACCATAATCTGATTCAGTGCTTACATCAGCCTGGTAGCCAGACTTTAGTTTCAGTGTTTGTGAAGCATTTCCAGTAATCCTTAGCAGAGTGGATGGTTTCCTCAGATGACCCTGAAACTCCCCGTAGGCCGTCTAACCACAAAGTTGGATCCCTTCAATCATAGCTTCATTCTAGAGGGTTGTATTCCACTTTGTTTTTATTGTACTAATATAAAACTACTCTGTCTGTTTTTATTAGTAAGCTATCAAAAAGTTACTTTCAAAGACAGCTTTTAATGTTGTTTAATGTGAATACAAACTATGATATATCACTGTTCATGATTAAGTGCAATTGCATTGCTATGAACCTTTGCTCAATTCAGTAATGAACAACAACAATAATGAATACAATGAACTCAGGGTTGACACAATCATTACAGTATCACATAGCTTTTCCTGACAAACACGGATGTCATGCGTGACTCATCTCATGATGTTGCTCAATATGTGATCTATCAAGTTCCCTAGTATTATAGATTTCATAAGTTTTGTGTGAGCTATAAATAAGTAAGTAAATAAATAAATAAATAATAAACAAACAAACAAACACACAAATAAATAAATAATTTAGCCATTCAAGGACCAAGACACTCTGGAGGAACTAAAATAAAGTTCTTTACCATGAGAACTGAATTCCATAGATGGTGGCAACTTCAATTGTCATCTATGGGCTCAGTTCTTTTGGTATGGTACTGGTTTACCTCCCTGCACAGCAGCACAGCGTGGAAGTCTTGTCCATCAGAATGCATTAATAGTGGTGTGGTTTCAATGTGTCCAAGAATGTCTTAAATTTACTACAAGTTCAATTGTTATTTGAGTGTGTGTGTGTGTGTGTGTGTGTGTGTGTGTGTGTGTGTGTGTGTGTGTGTGTGTGTGTGTGTGTGTGTGTGTGTGTGTGTGTGTGTGTTTAACATTTATAAAATGATAATGCTGTTAATTTCCAAATAATAATACTGTTGAGTAAAATACACTATAAAATATCAGACTGTTGTTCATAGCTGAAGCTCAGTATTGTACATTTGCCAATAAAGTAAATCAAAGTGAAAAGTTTTTGTCATTATGTTCTTATTTATCATAACATTTCAAATGTAGCATCAAATTGCAATAGTGATGGTGTTTTGCTATATTGTCTACAAACAATATGATTATTACATACATGGTATAGCAATGACTATACAGGATTCCTTCTGACAACCTGCATCAGCTCCTTGAAAACCTGCCCAATATCTTCCATGGATGGACCCACTATGGTGAAACCAAAGCACGAACCTTGCTCTCGGACTACAGTTATCATCAGTCACCGGTACTGTACAGTGAAATATACAGCAAGCAAAATGGTGTTGTTGCATGTAACAATGTGAGATGGATAACCAAAAACAATCAGATAATAAAGAAAGGTTGTGAGAAGATTATCTGATGAACTGATACCTAGAATATGTTTGCACAACAGATAATATGGTTTATAAATCCCTATGCTTGCTTGCTTGCAGACTACTTTCACATTCATTTCAGAAAACCCATTAAGTTCCTTATCTTTTCTTGGGATTTCGTCTCATGTTACTGACTTGTATTTCCTATAAGTGTGCCCTTTTTCTTTGCGGTCAATGCGTTCCAGGAACCATACGCGATTAACGAATTCCGCAATCGAGCGACGATCTATTTATCTTTTTATTTACAGTAATTTAAACATTCATGACCTTCCCCATACTGATATTAAACCACTTTCTATCTATATTATCTTTTCCCACACTCTTATCGACTGTTTAAAGCACTTTTGTGCGTCACGTAAGTCCAAGACTCACAGAACTGAGCGCACTTCCGGATGCCATCAGCCAATGGAATACATGTATGGTATCACGTGACTGCCTACTAAAAATCCACGATGACGTGAAGTCGCGAGCGTTAATGCACAAATGTGTGAGGGCGCATTGTATTTCTTAAACATTACATTAAAAGGATCAATACCACCAGATCCCCAGTCACACCATATTTCTATCAAAAATTGACTTCAACACATTTTCAATGTATTGTGATGGAATTCTTTTCTTCTTTAGGAAATTGTAACAAAACTCACTTCAAGCTTTAAGTCACACTCCCTTCGACATTAACGAAGTGTTTGTTTCCCGTAGATGTGAGTGTGTGCGTGGGTGGTTGTCCGTTTATATGTGGCTCCGTGGTTCACTGGCGCCGTGCCCTGAGTGTAATCTGCTTCACAACCCCAGTCAGCTGGGATAGGCTCCAGCACCCCACGACCTACGACAGCGGATGAAGCGGCTATTTGACGATGAATGAATGAATGAGCTGGCCTCTACAAAGACATTTTCTTTTGCTTTTAACGACAAGAGTATAAAAAGCCAAGAAAATCTAAACAAACAAGTGGGGCGAAAATAACAATGTCTTTAAGCAATCATCAGTCACCATGATCTTAACATTTACTTGAATACTGTTCTCAATTTATAAATAATTCTGATGTACTTGAGTATTTCGTTTTTATGTTGTTTTTGTAAGTAAACACTTTACATAAAATATAAAATGGTAGTAGTGTGTACGCTCACTAAAAGACTTTTTGTGCACAAATGATTCTTGTGACAATTTTGTAATACTTATGCAGGCCAACTTATACTCAAATATGACTTTTAACGCAACACTCACTCGTTAACCTTTTCCTCACACTCTTCTGACCCGTACACCCAAACCTGACCCTACTATTTCAACGTGTTGGTCAATTATAATAAACTATGAAGACAAAACAAATCAGATCACCCATTTGCCAGTAAACACTGTCAGTCAATGACGTCACAGTCACCATCCAACCAATGGACAGATAGTTTTTTTGTAACGCGTGAGCAACAGGCTCTACCCTGGGTAACATCACTGTTGGGGTGGGAACCTTTCTTTGTTTTTCATCGATGCCGATTTGAAATCTTTATGTTTTAGCGTGGTGTTGTTTTATTGAGCTGAGCTTAGACAGCTAAACACACCCACAGATCCGTAGTTTGGTAGGCTAACTTTTGTAAGCCTCGACATGGACGAGGTACGGCCTACCAGCGGTGCTCAAGCACACGGGCTGGTGCCGCTGTTTCCTCCCGGACTACAGGCTATCTACGGGGAATGCAGACGACTGTACCCCGACCAGGCTAACCCACTTCAAGTTACAGCTATTGTAAAGTATTGGTAGGTATCATATCTAGTTGGTGTGGAGTTGACATGTGTTTTTCTTTGGGACTGAGTGTAGAGAAAGTTCATGCCGACTAATGGTGAGGACAACAGTTAGCTTAGCGGCTAAGCTAACTCTAGCTAACTAGACTAACTTCTGTACCGATAATGTTTTGAAGAATAGTCATTGCTCAACTATTGAACTTAAGTTTACAGGGAAAATTATGAAACTTCTCATCAAAGTGTTATTGCTTTCAGTCTTTGTTGTGTTTTCATAGGTGTGCTAAAGAGTAGACAGTGTCGTGCTGAGATGTGTTCTATGGCTGATGGTTTTGTGTTTCTCGCAGGTTAGGTGGACCAGACCCATTAGATTACATCAGTATGTACAGAAGTGTAGGGAGCCCATCTCAGGATATCCATGAGCATTGGCACTATGTCAGCTTTGGACTGAGTGACCTCTATGGAGATAATAGGGTTCATGAGTAAGTACACAAATGATACAACTTGACTCGTAGTTTCAATGGGGAACTGAAGGAAGTGCATCACATTTTAGGTAACAGATGTTGAACTTTTTGAGGGCTATGTATATATACTTTTGAGGGTTTTCTGATTCTTTTTCAAGTTTTTTCAATTCACATTGTGAAAAGTTGCATCAATTCTTTTTAAATCAGTAAATAGATGTTTGTTTATGTCAGGAGCCCTTTAACTGTGTCCCTGAATTTACATGCACTATGATGTTTCCAAAAGCTACCAGAATTGTGATTTTCACAGCCATCCTGTATATTAAAAGGGTACAAATTTGCAGCTTCAGAGGTTTGCATATTTTCTTACATTGTTTCTGTGTGTGTGTGTGTGTGTGTGTGTGTGTGTGTGTGTGTGTGTGTGTGTGTGTGTGTGTGTGTGTGTGTGTGTGTTAGATTCACAGGGGCCGATGGACCAAGTGGATTTGGCTTTGAGCTCACATTCAGACTTAAAAGAGAGGTGGGAGAAACTGCACCTCCAACCTGGCCGGCTGAACTCATGCAAGGCTTGGCTCGCTATGTTTTCCAATCTGGTAAGAAAATATAACAGATCATGATTTGCTTTGATTTAAACACTGAAAACCCTGAAGACCTACAGCAGTCAATGTAATTGATCTTTTCAAATCATTTTTAGCTGCTTTATTGTGAGCAGTTATGCAAGTTTTCAGTCACAAGCAAACTGTTGACTCTTAAGTTTTAACCACATTTTACCGTGAATATCTAATGATTGATTGCATTTAAATTGTATTGTAATCATACAAAATTGGGCATTAGTATGATATCTTGCTTTGGGAACATTGAAATACTTTTATTTTGGTTTATATAGTTTTCACGTGAAACACCCTCACTACATCTATCCACCTTCTCTTCTGTCTTTCTATTGCCCTCTTGCCTTGATGGAGCTACCAGGCAAGAGAGCAAGAGGAATACCAAAGAGAAGGTGGATGGATGAAGTGAGGGAAGACATGAGAGCAGTTGGTGGTAGAGAGGAGGATGCAGAACATAGGCTGGCATGGAAAAAGATGACATGCTGTGGCGATGCCTAACAGGGCAAGCCGAAAGGAAAAGAAGAATTGTCACACAAATACATTAAAAATGTCAATTCTGGTTTTGGCTGTGTTGTTTGCCAATAGCCCAGGAAATGTTAACTGTAAAGGCTGTACTAGAATGGCTTCATTTTGACTGGAGAAGGCAGTCTTTGTTAGTATTTTGATTACAGTGATAGGTTTTTAGAATATACAGTGTGTCCTCGTTCCTCGCAGTTAATGCATTCGAGGAACCACAGGCGAATAACAGATTCCGCAATATAGCGACAGACTATTTATCTTATTATTTATGGTAATTTAAACATTTATGAACCCAGGTATAATGTGGTTTAAAAAGCTGATATTAAACTACCTTCTATCTGTATTACCGTTTCCTACACTCTAATTGACTCTTTAAAGCACTTTTGTGTCACACTGAGGCGCGCTACGTTCCGAGACTCATAGAACGTAGCGCACTTCCGGATGCCGTCAGCCAATAGAGTGTGCGTACAGTATCAGGTGACTACCTACTAAAAATCCACGATGAGGTGAAGTCGCGCGTGTTGATGTGCGAAAGCACGAGAGATAACTGTACTACTGTACAGAGGAATTGGCTGCAGTCTTAGATTTAGGATGCATCATTCTTGGTTGGAGTGCCAATACCTAGTCTTCCATTATTCTCTCTTTGTCATTGAGTAAAACAATCTCCATAAACCTTTAAACAATAACATTAATGGAGCCTATAACTTTACATGTACTCTTTGTATAATGGGCATATACAGCACTCCTACTTTCTTTAAATTTGTCACCCATTTTTAAATATCTGTACAAGAAAAGGAGGAATGTAAGCATTTAAAAAGCCATGCAAAAATAGTAGAAGGATATTCTTTTTAAGCTCCGATGTCTTCAACACCTATGACTTCTTTGCTGCCCAGCTGGGGTCAATTTTCTCTTGGGTGGGCTGGGCTCATGACCTAGATGAATGCTGATTCCTGGCCATCTTCTTTCTCACTGTTCCCATGTATTTGTGCTGGGTGCATTTTACCTCCCAAGCAAACACATTCCGCTGATGGAAATGTGTTTTCCTTGACACATTTGGGACTTAAATCTCTCTCTCCTACATATTCTCTTGCTCATCTGTGAATAATCTGCTCTTGTTATTTTCCATCAGTAGTTCTGTAAGAGAGGGACTGCTCCCCACTGGTGGTTGAAGAGACATGTTCAAATGCTCTGTGCAGACTGTAATATATGAACAATGGTACAAACTAGACAACTTTAAACAGCACATTTTGTACTGATTTGGAAATTGAATTCTGATTTCTTTCTCTCTTGTACAGAAAACACATTTTGTAGTGGTGACCATGTGTCATGGCACAGTCCTCTTGACAACAGTGAATCTCGTATTCAGCATATGTTGCTCACAGAGGACCCTCAGATGCAACCCATTCAAACCCCGTTTGGCACAGTGGGATTCCTACAGGTGAGTTCACACATGTGGTGTTAGCATTGTGCAAACAAGAAGATGAATTAAGAGACCTGCAGTATGATTTGCAATGTAATATACACAAATATTGTAAAATGTGTTGCGAAATTAGCATAGATTAAGATCAAATGAAAGTTTGTTGCATACATGCATACATCTATACCTCTCTCTAGATTTATAGATAAATAGATATAAATGCGCTGAGCCACAGTAAGATGCATGTGGACAGTCAGTAGGTTGTAGACTCCACTCTTTGATGCTCAGTACTGTCTCCCTTAGATTGTGGGTGTGTGTACAGAGGAGCTGCAGGCTGCGCAGCAATGGAACGGCCAAGGCATCCTGGAGCTGATGCGTGGAGTGAGAGTGTGAGTTCAACACATTGTTTGGCTAGAAGCCATATTTATATTTTAAATGATACCAAACATATTAGGTTATGTCATTATTTACAGGTTTCAGTCTTTGAATCTAAATTAATTGAACTGAAACTGGAGCAAAATTTCACAAGTAAAGCTTAGTTGCTCGTTCATGTATTAACTCTGTCGTTGTATTGAGCCTGACGTTAATGTTGCCTCGGACTAATGTTGATGAGTGTTCTGTGCAGAGCTGGTGGCCCCTGGCTCATCACGGACATGAGGAGAGGAGAGACCATTTTTGACATTGATCCACTCCTACAAGTAAGGTTTTATTAAATTTTGTGAACTAGACTACTTGTTAAATACTGTACTGTTGCATATCATTAAGAGTCAGCTACTGATTGTCTGCTGGGTGTGTTGGTTACATCCCGCGAAGCGGTGAAGTATTGTAATTGTCAGTGTTGGTGTGTTCGTCCGTCGGTTTGTCCATCAAATATCTTCACAACCGTTGCAGATAGAAAGATGAAACAAAAAACACATTAGTCGGGTAGCAAAGGGGATGAAAATGAGATGATGACCTTGAGAAAACTAAGTCAAGGTCAATATCAACTTTTGTACTCATCGCAGATTTTTGGAAGGCAGTCACGTGATGCCATACGCGCATTTCTTTTGGCTGACGGCATCCGGAAGTGCGCTACATTCTGTGAGTCTCAGACTTCCGTGAGATACGAAAGTGCTGTAAACAGTCGATAAGAGTGTGGGGAAAGGTAATACGGATAGAATGTGGTTTAATATCAGTTTGGGGAGGGTTCATAAAAGTTTAAATTACCGTAAATAATGAGATAAATAGTTCATCGCTCTGTCGCAGAATTTTTCAATTGCGTGTGGTTCCTGGAACGCATTAACCACGAGGAATTACGGCGCACTGTATACACTTTTAGGTACACATCTCTGAAACCTGCTGAGATATAATCACAAAACAAAAAGCAATATTTTCAGGAAGCCAGAGGAATAAAAATGTGTAGGTCAGGTTAAAATGTTGAATTCAAGGGTGTCGTGGGATGTTGCAGTCTCTGACTGCCTTGTTTTGTTTTTGGAAGCATTACCGTATCCATATAAAGTTTATATAAGTGCTACTAAATGTAAACAATATTTCCATATTCCATTTCTCTGAAATGTCCAGGAACAACAAAGTTTATTTTCAAATAAAATTTATACCTGAGAAAGCACTGAGCTGTAAATTTTTATGCAGCATTCTGTCATTTCTGACATATTTATACCATGTATGAGCTAGTGTTAATGATTGCGTATATATTTTTTGCTCATCTAAGCAGGAGAGAGTGGATCAGGGTATCGAGACTGAAGGCTCTAACCTGAGTGGGGTTAGTGCTAAGTGTGTGTGGGACGATCTGAGCCGGCCGCCAGAGGACGAGGAGGACAGCCGCTCCATCTGCATTGGATCACAGCCACGGAGGCTCTCAGATAAAGGTATGCAGAGTAACAGAAGGTTGTGAGTAGTCTGTCTTCTTATTAAGATCAAGAATGCTTAAACAATGTGTGCTGGGGAGTTCTGGGGTCATTCTCAGTGATGGGAAATTTCATGCTGTTCTTTGTCTGTGTTGACAGACACAGAGCAGATCAGAGAGACCCTGAGGAAAGGACTGGAGTTTAACAGCAAAGCAGCACTACCACCCATCAATAGTCAGAAACAAAGCCTAGAGAGACCCCAGTGAGTGTCCCTCCCACTCACTCACTCACACACACACACACACACACACACACACACACACACACATAAGCATGGGTTCAGTGTGGCACAAGGTTTGCCCGAAGATAGTTCTCTCTATTCTGCGCAGTGACACACTGTATAAGTGACAGTTAGAATTTAATTGTGATTATTTCTGTTACCAAGGTTATATGGTGTCTTGTCAGTGCCTTGTTTGTTCGTGTTTTCTGCTTTCTATCACTGTTTGCCAAAAGAGGTTTGAAATCTATGTCAGCACAGTCCCATATCATGGACAATCTCTTTTTTTGCTTTTCACTCAGGAGTCGGAAAGACAGCTTAGAAAGTGAGAGTTCAGCTGCCATTGTTCCACACGAGTTGGTCCGAACGAGACAATTGGAGAGCGTCCATCTAAAATTCAACCAAGAGTCCGGCACCCTGCTGCCCCTCTGCCTGCGGTACTGCATCATTCTGTTTTTACTAACCCTTTGAAATCCTTTAGCGGTCTATCTTCCAGATAGACTGCTAAAAAAATATTCATGCAATATCCATGCTTTGTAGGAAGAAGTACTAGCATAACACCAAAGCCAATGAGATTAATTTTCATCATGTTATTTTAATTGGGGCTTTCTGCACATTTCTCAAAGTTTTAGTCTTTAGTAAACATGAATGTAACATCTGGCATGAAAGTGACCGTCATGCCTTCCTGGGTCACCAGTATTTGTTCAGTAATATTTTGTGCAAATTGTGTTTGCCCTTTTTACCTCATTTCTGAAACTTGACTTAGTCAAAGTTTGTCATCATAATTTAGTCCCTAAAGTCAACAGAGGTTGACTTCAGGGACTCAACTAACCGGTAATCTGTGGTAACTCTACTTACCGGTAATCTTCTACTTAACCAGAGGGATGTCAGGAAGTGTCTTCAGAAGGACGGTTCAAACTGGGTTTGTTGGTGACCTTGAATTCTATAACACAATTACCTCTTTGTCAACTTGTGTCAACTTATATTAACACTTCACAGACACATTAAAAATAAAATAAGTAAAATTTTTTACAAAATCAAAAATATCAAATACCCAGCAAAACATGCGATGAAAGACTTTCCATTTACACAATCATGTTTTTTTGTTGTTTTGTTTTCTTGTTTGTTAGTTTCTCTTTGCCTTGTGAATTTTACACCTGAGTGACCTAGTTTTTGGCTTTTTCAGGGTGTCTTTTTGCAGACACAGTATTATTTAAGCAATTGGTGTCTTAAAGGTTCTTAGTGCTTTAATGAATGTTTTTCAGCACAGGCAGGACTGAGAAGGGGAGCACAAACCTGCTTGTTGTAATCTGCCCAAGCAAAGGAAAAGACCAGAATAATTGGCAACACGGTGTATAGATACCAGCGTGTGGCATCAAATGTGGCTTTCACTAAATGGGGTTCAAAAATTGGGTCAGCATTTAACACCAAATTTTGCTTTGTCATAACTGAGGTACAATATGTACAATTTATGTCCATTTTTCACTTATTTTTTTTAATTGAAGGTAATTTCACCTTCAAAACCACTTCTTATATACTTACCAACAAAGATTGTCATCTAAACCCGTATTTTGGCTGGAGAATATTACATGCCAACTATAAAACAAAAAAAATTCAAATATTCTTTTAATATTATATAGAATTTTCCAGTTCTCCAAAGCTTGCTATTATTTAAGGATGGTTCTTTAACTGCTCATTCATACAAAGCCACATACGTTACCGAATCATTTTTTTATTTACTTTTTTTTTTTTGCAGAGGCCGCTTGCTCCATGGGAGACACTTCACTTACAAAAGTATCAATGGAGACACAGCCATTACCTTTGTTTCTACAGGAGTCGAAGGAGCTTTTGCTACTGAAGAACATCCGTTTGCAGCCCACGGGCCCTGGCTTCAGGTATGTCCCCGCACATAATCAGCCTTTCTCTTTGGCACTTAAATATTTAATGCATTAATTTGAGATTTTGTTCTCCTTGCATAGATATTGTTGACTGAAGAGTTTGTGGAGCAGATGCTAGGGGATCTACAGGAACTTAACACTCGTGAGGAGGTGAGGAAAAGCCCTGTAGTTCAACTTTTGTTTGACAGCCTGCGTGTTTCAGCTTGTATGTCCTTTTTCTTTGTGTAGACAAAGATGCCAAAGGAGTACAGCTGGCCAGAGAAGAAGCTGAAGATCTCTGTACTACCAGACTCTGTGTTTGATAATCCACTGCAATGAGGCAGAGACACTTCATCATTAGAAAATATCCACACCCACAGATACATACATGCGTGGTGGACCATCATGAATGGGAGACCTCCAGGACACTCGAGTCGTCTGCCTCCGCCGCCGATCGCAAGGATGCTGTCACCTCATGTTGTTCTCAGTGGACAGCCATAGACTCCTGAAGATTATCTCAACAATTTATTCTGTTACTGCATTCATTCTCTGACTAGCCTGACTGTTTACAACATTTCTCTTATGCTTTTATTATTTTCAGTGTCAGTTTAACATGAAAACAGCCTGTCGAGATGTTTAACCTGTATGAAGAATGCAAAATAGACATCAGTAAGTTGAGCACACATCCTGTGATGAGGTGTGTGATAGTGTCTCAAATCACTGTTCTTAAAGCAGTTATATTTATTCCATTGGCCTTAAAAAGGACAGAGAAAAAAAGTCATGTTAAGCATTTAAATCAATGTTTTTTGATTGAGTTAATGTGTATGTTCTTTAAAAATGCTGGACATTTCTTTTATGTGTTTGCAGTCATACCAAAGTTATTACGGTTGGCAGTCTACGACTAGTACTGTTGTCTTTCTCTCGTGTCATACTCCAGTAAAATAGACAGACTGAAAAATGAATATAAACTATTATTTGCTGCTTATTTGTCCTAAATGATCACAGAGGTTTAGCTGTTTTCATAAGAAGCTCACAAATGCTGCATGTTCAGCCATCATTTCTCTCCCACGCCGAAAGCTTGACTCCTGTATATTTTTTAAATTTGTCTTTTATCACGTCTGACGATAATATCTGTTATATATGTATAACAAGGACTTGCTTGAAAATGAGTTGGAAAAACACCTCAGTGCCTTGAATTAAAAAGGACCAGTCTCTGTTGACTCCTGATGCTGCCTAGAGTACCGTGATTGTGAAGAGAACAAGGGTGCTGCATTCTCATTATTATCTGATAGTCTTTGCATTCCAATCTAACACTAAAGCAGAAACAAATATTTTTATTACCATGTCTTCTTAAGAGATATACCGTTATACAACATGTGATGGCATTTTGTTTTGTTTCTTTTTTACCCAAGTGAAAAATGTTTAGGTTTCAACCATTTGGTATTTTATTTTACTGACGCAAATGTCTAATTATAATCCCAAGTGCATTAAAGAGTGTAGATATTTACATAAATAAAACTGCAAAACTTCTCCAGAGGAACTTTTCATTTGAATGTGTATTAATATTAAAAGGCTGTTTATTGCAGGGATTTTATTCAAAGTATGATTTGCTCTTCATTCACTTTTGAAAGGTAGAGTATTAGTCCAGCTCGGGTTCTATTTGTTTTGGGGGGGTTTTATGTGTGTATACCCTATGACTAACGTTTATTGAGTCACAGTGGATTGTTTCATTATTGTATGCATTTATAAAAAATTATAAAGGAGGACTTGGTAGCATCATCGTTCTGATTTCAGCCCTTGTCTTTTGCTACATCATACCCATCTCCAGTTTCCTGTCTGCCTACTCACTTTCAGGCTCACCAATAGAGATGACATGTTTGAAATCTTTATGCTTCTTTTCTGATGAGGATTAATCTCATAGATGGTTCTGACAAGAACGAATAGTTAAGTTTTAGATGACATTCAGTATGGTAATAAAATAGATTAAAATATTAATTTATAGTCATGCATTTGTCATGATTCCAACAGTCTAAACACTTTGTTGACCTAAGAATCCTTTGGAGAGGGTTTTTTGGACAGAATTACCATCTGAACAATGTTCCCATGGTGCCATGTTTGCTGCATATAAAATAAGATGTCATTATTTCCTTATTCTCTAATATAATTATGACTAATATCTCATAACTGTGGTAACAATGCACACCCAATTACGAAGTACAATGAAATAACCACAAACATTAATGGTCTTGTCCAGGACAACATATTTACCTGCTATTGTTTGACATGACATATTTACATGTTTCTGTTGCAGTGTGAAGTAATACTACATATTTTTATGTTTCTGCTGCTGTTTATTGTAATATATTTACAAGTTTCTCCTCTTTGGGTCTATATCCAGATGTATGAGTGAATGTGTGGCTGTTTGGTGAATAAACTGTAAAGTTTGATTGATGGATTTCTTTGCTGAGGCCCCTCAGAGGCTAACATGGTCACAGTCAGGGCCCACATTCCAGTCTTTCTTCCTCAGGGCCCTCTTACGGGTTGGGGTGGAAATTTAAAGCTCAGTAAAAACACTAAGGACAAAACACCTTACCAAAAACACTTTTCACAACCTGACGACCCAGAAATGACCCTGATTGACATGTAATGGATGTGTAATAGCTCATGGGTGCGTTAATACCTATTACCCCCCCATGGATGCGTTATGACAGATATATCTTTAATTTAATATAAGTAAATGCATGTTTTTCCTCCGTGAGATTTAGGATTCTTCCTCATGCCCCAGAGCTTTTGTGACCCCCCCATCCCGGACACGAAGGCTTTCCGGTGGGACGCAGGATAACGTGCCCGGTCCATTCACCATCTCTCCAGCAGAGTTTGCTGTGGCTGCTCGTCCGCGTGGAGCGTCTCTCCCCTCGGCTCCTCCCCGTCTATTTATCCGCCGTGACGGGTCACATTATCGGAGGGGGCCAGTTGGTGTGAACGCACCGAGCCTGACCTCCCAGCCGGATCGTCACAATCTGCCCGCACTCCCACGTCCAGCGTCGATCGGAGAGTTGAGTTTCCAGCGGCGTTCCGTGGAGGAGAAATCTCGGACGGTCCCCGGTGTGGATCGGTCGGTCCGTCCGACAGACGGCGGTGATCTAACCGGAGGAGCTGGATCTCATCGCGGGCTGTGGATGCGAAGCGTCACGGCGCACCAGAGACTGTCGACGACATGGAGAATGAGTAGTTGGTAACGTTACTGATCTCCCACAAGAATCCGTCTAATATGTCGAGTTTGATCGTGTGTTGTGTTATTAACTGTAGACAAGAGAGGCTTCGAATTTAATAAAATGTCAGTGGAACCTGTGGCAAGTTGTCACTTGCTCTGTGACGCCAGAGCCGTGCGTCGTCCTGTGCGCTCCCTCAACCCACACATCACACCCTCACCGTCCCCAATCCCATCTTTATGACAAAAAGTTTCGGGTTTGTTCTCCAAGTTTTGTTGTTTTTTTTTGTTGTTGCCGTTTTTGTTTTTCAATTTCATTTTTCAGTACTTTATCTTATTTCGTACGTCAAATCTGACGTCACAGTTTCGATACACCTCCATCAGTTTGTTGTTGTGTTATTGATTCTACCCACTAGTGGGGTTTTTTGTTTTTTTTTGTTTTGTTTTTTACTTTTAAAGGATAAATTAATGTTTTAA
The DNA here is from genome assembly GCF_040054535.1 of Antennarius striatus. Lineage (NCBI taxonomy): Eukaryota > Metazoa > Chordata > Actinopteri > Lophiiformes > Antennariidae > Antennarius > Antennarius striatus. The sequence goes on along the minus strand of NC_090786.1, from coordinate 13,113,946 downwards.
TGCATTTGTTTATGAAGTAGTATGTGAATATATTAAATATTATTCAGGTTGTCAGAGAAGAAATATGATATCAGAGATTTTCTTATTCGCCCTTCCTCATTTCTTTTTTTGGCAGGATATTTTGTGAGCTATATGTGTGACAATGAAATGTTGAAATGTTATATTTGATAATAATTTATATATTTTATAATTTTGAAATCTGTTTCGGTGTTTTGACACTGTTAAAATAAATGGGTTGGCAATCGTAGTTCCTTTTAACAAAACCAGAACACTTAAGTAAAGATGAAACATAAATGTAAAACCATAATCATTCCAACCGAAGAAAATGTTCCCTCATAGACATTTTGGTAACTGAGGATCAGAATGGTTTTCTTTTGTATCAAGTTGCAAAAAAAAACCAAGGGTAACATGATGTGCTATTTTGGCTTTAACATTTCACTTCCAATGATGTAAATGCTGCACTTTCGCACAATGCAGTGTCGATGCCGAAACTACATATTTTGCAATACTTTTTCAAAAAAATTCAAATAATCAGCCAGCAATCCAAGAAAAAATATAAATCAAATCGAAAATAATTGTTTGTTTTTTTTCTCCTTTTAGTCACATAACATTTCGGAATCCATCTGAAGTCATGGATGCAAGTTGGAAAAACTGCTTTGAGGAAGAGCTTCTGTGTCCCATTTGCTTGAATGTTTTTGAGGAACCTATCCAGTTGCCATGCAAGCACAACTTTTGCAAGAGTTGCATCACAGAGGCTTGGGCCAAAGACAGCGCTGCAGTCCGCTGTCCCGAGTGCAACCACGACTACGAACAGAAGCCCACAATGGAGAAGAACTTTAAGCTTGCCAACATAGTGAAGCGCTTTAATGCCTTGAACACTGAAAAACTCCCCGCTGTGCTGCACTGTGTCCTCTGTAGACGAGGGCCGCCGTTGCCTGTGCGGAAAGTCTGCCTGCGCTGTAAGGAACCCTGCTGCCAAACACATATCCAGACACACCTACAGCAGCCATGTGCCGCCCCAGGACACCTGTTAGTTGACACTGAGGAGCTGAGCGCCTGGACCTGTCCCAGTCATGAGGAGTACAGGCTGCTCCATTGTGAGGAGGAGCAGGTGGCTCTGTGTCCGTTCTGCTGCATCTCCCATTGCACCAACCAAAGACACACAGTCTGCGACGTGGATACCCAACGCATACAAATGCAGGTAGATAAATCTTTTCAGTCATTCACTTAGAATATCAGCTGGCAGGCAGTTAGTTGGGAAAAGATTTTACAGACCCACTTCCTTGTATTTATGTGAGGAAAGTAAGGATGCCTGGATTCTTACCTTTTCTGTTTGATTCCAACCGATGGTAATGTGCATAACAGGTGAAAGCAACACACAGATTTGCACTAAATGCTGCTTTTAACCTTAAAACTACTTATTCCATGTCGCCACGCCTTCAGATTATTTTCCCGGTCCCCTCAAGTTATGGTTGCAGGCTGCATCTTCTGGAAATGATCTTGTCTGTGCAGTGGGAGCGGATCCAGTAGTGACGTGTTTTATATCCCTTAGCATGACCTGTTTCAGGATTGTAAATGAGGAAATGCATTGAAGGGAATTTCATGGTGGTTTATGAAATCGTTTACGAGCCAAGTTTTCAGTCATCCTCAGGAGTTGGAAAGTGATGCAAGTGTTTGATAAGACAAAGACAGTGTTAAAGGAGGAAAATCGATCCGGCAGAATGTGTGTTAATCATACTGACAGAGAGTGATTAAGGATTTGTCTCAGCAGGATTGACCTCATGATGCATGGAGGAATGTGACTCCTCTGAGGCCAACATGTCAGAGAGGCATCCAGTGATGCGTCTTACTTCTGGACTGTGTTTCACTTCGCTATCTTTTCACAAGTCTAATTTAAGACACAAGGTGTAAAACGCAACTACCCACACGGCTTTATGGCCCCCTCTACTTTTTCCTTACCCATCTTTGAGGGGACGGGCGAGAGGCAAATAAGTTTCAACATCTGCCGTGTCGCAGTCGTGTCGATATGTCAGTAATCATGTTATTCCTCTTGGGAAATGTACAGATCCAAACTGTTGCTCTGGTTTGGTGCAATTATTGGGACAAAAGATGTCTGTTCACCCCTTTCAGCTGCCCCCCCCACACACACACACACACCAATCTTTCCTCTCTCTCCTTGCCATATGCTCATGGAGTAAATGGAGACATCCAGGAGACAGAGGTGGTGACTCCTCTCAGATTTACTCTGTCCATACTTGGGCCTACAGTCACGCTGAAGTGAACACTGACATTAAAAAACATAGCAGAAATTAGACTTCTTCTTGTTTGCTGCGTCATGGTTTGAAGTAATCTGAAGCCAGTGTGGCTTCTCTTCTTTGGTGAAAGGTTGCTCTCCTTGACAGAGCTATGAGATGTTAGGATTTTAAATTCCCCTGGCAGTACTCTTGTTCCTTCTAAGGTAAATGAAGTTGGAAAAACAAGTGTTCTTTGGTTACCTTTGGTAACTTATTGCTTGCATGCTGGTGATTTCAAGGTGAAAAAGTAAGAATAATGTAATAGTAATGCCGTACCTTGGACAGACAGAGGAGGAACCCTCCCACACAACCTCACCTTGGTTTGTTTAATCACCTCAACAGGAAATCTGTGTTCATAAAAGCTCTGCCTTTTGCATTTTCTTGTTTCTGGGCTGGAGTGAGTCAGTTCCCTAGAATGCTGAGGGCTGTCTACTGACATCAGACATGGGGAAGAGTTGTCAGTTGATTGTGAAAGAAGCTCTGTTCATTGAGCCGCAGGCTCTTCATTTAAACATGAGCTTCCTGGCAACCCACATGTGTCTGTATGTCTAAATAGGACAGTGGAGAAAGTGATCATTGGCGGGTGTAATCTTGATAAAGGTAGGCTTTCAGGCTGCTATAGTGAGATCAGTCAGTAGACAGGCCCTTCCTGTTCCTTCATTCTATTTCAAGCACACAACAAGACAAGAAGGAAATTGGAGGAAACGTGGCAAAATGAGGAAGACACAGTTGTTGAACAGGCGCTTTCTGAGTGCAGTACAGCTGTTGCCATTATCTGAGCAAAGTCACGTCAAGCAGTTCATCCACCATTCACAGAATAATCAAAGTGTTCTGTCCTGTTGGTAAATAAAGTCACATAGAACAATTAACCACTGGGTCAAGACAATGTTAATACACAAGCACTGTCACAAGCACACATGACATAAAGCCATGCATCTGGTTAGTAGGGCTGAACTAAAAAATGCTAATATTATCAAAACAACATGTCAAAGTACAATATCAAATAGCAAGTGGTTAAGCTTTTTTTGAAACATGACAACTACAGTAATCAGATTTTCCAGACATTAGAAAAAATAGTTTGTTTGGATTAGAACCCTGCAGAAGTTACTTTGTTGCCGTTTATTTCCAGAAAATGAAATGATTTACAGTAATTTCCCTCTGATGGGTTTCACCTCTGCACAAATGGTTCGCATGTGGGTCATCATGGCTAATGTATTAAGTGGAATAGGATATGCTTTGAACAGACACTCAACCCTTCATCCAACATATATCAGACTCACTCAGCACCTCTGTCTTAATAAATCCACAATGACAATGCAAGAAGAGCATGTGATGAAAACAGGAATGAGCTTGTCATCACAAGACTGAGTCTGCTGTTATTTTACAATGTGATTGATAAGTAATTTACTGCTCAGACCAATAATAATAATAATAATAATAATAATAATAATAGTAGTAAAAATTGTAATATAAAGAATATAACATAATAATAATAATAATAATAATAATAATAATAATAATAATAATAATAATAATAATAATAATAATAATAATAATGCAGTAATGGTTATGTCATTCTTATTTTATAGTACTTTTTTAGCTTCATTAAAAAATTTATGTTTATATAATTTCCTTTCCTTCTGTCATATATCTTTTTTATTCTCGTATCATATTGAACATTTTGCAATGAAGCAAATGTTGGAGCTATCAGAGCATTTTTATTATAAGCAGATAAAAATCCAAGATAGGCCTACTCATACTTACAATATTTGACTAAGATTTTGGCCTTGCTCTGTATCACAAACCATTTAGTAAATGGCCATCTTGAGTCGTTCGCTTATCACAGAGAGTTAACACTTCAATAAGGATGTGGCAATTACCGAAGGACAATGTTCTCCTTTAAGCACATAAAACGGCTCCGATCAATACTTTTGACAAGCAATAGATCAACTGACTGTGTGTAATGTGAGAGGGGTTGGTCAAACAGAGAATTATCAGCCCTCTGTGAAGTTACCCACAGCTTTATGGGTCTTTTGGCTTTCTGGCCTTATGACAGCTTTACTGGCTTGGTTCACTAGTATGACATCCATCAGTAACATGTTCAGCTGCAACAGGCAGCAAGACAGAAAGCTTTGTGGATCCCTCCAGCTGTGTGTTAACTACCCACAACCAGATTGCACCAATATTACCAACTAAGTAACACTGAAGTTTGTTTTGCTTCTGTATAAGTCACCAGATCACCAGTGCAAAGGTCTCTCAACGGTTACGATGAGTAAAATGAGCTACTGGACGTCATATCCTGAACATTTTTGCATCTTCATACTGTGGCATTGTTGGAGGATGGCATCATGCAGGCCAGGCAAGAAGTAATTGTGGGTAATTGTAGACCCATTTGCTAATGTTATAAGGATTTAGCTGACAAGGAGCCATACAGGAGTTGGTGGACACCAAAAAAGAACTAAAAGGAGAATGAAGAAATATTAGGACTCAGAATGAATGTGAATATGGATTTAAGTGAGATGTGGATGTCTGATTAAAGGACGGTTCCAGAACCTAATGTGGTCATAATATGTCATTGTTGTGATTAAAGGTTTATCTGTTGCTCGTAAATGGGCCAAAAAAATGACTGATGTTGTTTTAGCAGTTTAACTACTTTAATTTATTATGATGTTTTACCATGTGTCAACATCCGTTGCCAATAGTCCAAAGTCTTTATCATATTATAAGTTATTCAAAATTGTGAAACATAAAGTGGTGAAGGTAGAAACATGTTATAAAGAGGCCTGTCACTGTGATACCATGTAGCCACCCTGGAACTCTCACCAGAGGCTGCAGAAATATCCTCTACATCCTCCCTATCTGTCTGTTGTGTTCAGACCTTCTCTGTGTTGCTTTCACTCTTTTTTGCACGTCTTTTCCACTTTCTTTCTGTCCCTTCTCGGCTTTGGCAAGCAGAGCCCCACAGCACTTTTTTGCTATACCGTTTCTCTCACACAGACCCATGCAGAGGGTGAGTGCACACCCCGGCGTTATGCACACACACACACACACACACACACAAACACACACACGACAATCTGTCACTGACACAGAGGCCAATGCTAACAATAGAAGCAACGCATGTGGCAAAATGAGAAAGCAGAGAGGGGTGGTGAGACACCCCTGCTTTTTGCTCCCTCACATACATATTAGCTTCCACATACAAATACATACACAAGGCTTAGTTGCCATGACAGCAGGTTTTCACGTATTTGGGCATGGTGCTTCTCCCATGCAGAAAGAGTTCATTAAAAAGTACCTGCCTTCCCCCGTTCCTAGTTAGCTGTCAGCCTGTGACTCCAGTTTGATTTGTCTGCCTGCACTAAATGGAGAAGGGTTTTGTTTACCTGCCCTTCTCAGGTTTTTTTTATGCTTGTTCTGCCTAAAGAGGAAGGAGGCCCGTCCCAACGACGGATTTCCCTGGATGTTGCACGGCCCCCCTTTTAAAAGACATGTATTTGCGCAGTTGTGTTTGCATTTGCTTGTGCACCCCTAATGGATAAACGTGCGGCGTCTGTTGTGTCCTGTGCCTCATCGAGTCAGCGAATCAAGTTTAACTCCCAAGTTTGCTGAGGTCACAATGGAGGATTGAGACTTCAGACAGTGTCGGTTTATTTGATCATTTATTTTCTCGTTCTAGATCGTTTACCTAATCCTTCTGTCACATTTCTCTATAGGCTATGTTAATGAGGCAGCAAGAGAGACTGGAAGGTCGTGTTCAGAACATCGATGAGCACCTCACCAAGCTGAAGTCAGACAAGACACTGATGAAGGTACGGGACTGCGCACGCATGACGGAGAACTGAACGATACCGCTTCACTTCATTTAAACAGGGGAGGTCACATGTATTTACAGAAGGGACACTGTACGAGAGAACAGCTCTGTAGTGTCAGATCACGTGTGGTTGTCTGGAGATGGGGGGGTAAGAGCCATGAAATTGTCCCATAGTCCACTGCTCACTGACGGCATACAAATATGTAGTGGGTAAAGATGACACAAGTAAATGTGTGGAAAGTGTGAATATTCTCCACACACTGCTGTCATGGAATGACTGATGGGGTTTCTGGAATATGAGGTCACATTTCCCTATAATAACAATAATGAGAAATATATATAATAAATATATTCTAATATGTGGTTACTCAGGACATGAATTCTTTATTATATTTTACTGTTTTGTTATTTTTAAATCCTTGGTCTGAATTAGGTTAATCATTATACTGCATTGTTAATGTCAAATAAATTAGATTACAAAAAGACAGTTTACTTGGATAGATGTATAGACAGACAGACACTTGATGATTATCAAAAGTGGATGCTATTTTCTTTTAAATCAGACTTTTTACAAATCAAAAGTGCTTCTCTTTCTGGTCATTTCACAGGATGGTATTAATTCAATTTGCTGTGTATAAAGAGTGTTTGGGTTAGATTTGTTCAATCAGCTTGTCTCCACAGGACGCAGTGTCTGACCTGAGGGACCGTGTGAGGGCCCAGTATCAGAGGATGCATGCGCTGCTAGAAGCGAACCAAGCCGAAACCGTGAAGATGCTGGAGAACACCTTCACCATGTATGTGAGGAAAAACTCTCAACAGGTTTTGCAGCTCAACGAGAAGCGACAGGAAGTGGAAAAACTCCTGAGCTCAGTGCAGATGTTCTTCCAGAGATCCAACAGCATCAACTTCATGAAGGTGAAACTCGGCAGCTATGTTCTGGAAAGCAACGCCAACACACACAAAACACACAGAAAAGCTGGAAATGATTTACAGTGGATAGAATGTTGGATTTTCAGCAACACGTGAAAAGAAGCAACATTAATTCACAGTGTACACAGACAGAGAGACAGACAGACGTGACGGCAGTCATACAGCCATCTTTTGTTCTACACAGTAGCTGTCAGTCAGGCCTTTACTGGCAGGTGAATGCTCAGTAACTTGTGGATCTTGTTTTATTTTCTTCTTCTTTTTTTTTTTACAGAACACGAAACCTTACCGGCTGCTAATGGACAGGTATTTCTATTCTACTCATCTATTTATCTATGTTTATATATAATTCTCTCTATTTATTATTTTATTTATCTCTAATCTCCTTGCTCTTTTTAATTCAAATTTATCTAGTCTTGTCTCACTTTTTTTAAAACTTATATTCTACTGCGGAGTAACATAAAGCTATTTCCCCTTCTGGGATTATTAAAGGATTCTGAGTCTGATTCTGTTTGTGATATTCAATTTCTGTCAATTTCACTTTACTGGTACCTGATTGTATTGGGTTTTACCAGCAAGCAACGAGTTTATTAGCTGACATTAATCGTCATTTCAGTGGTTAGAGAACGTGATCATTTGATATTCGTGTGGTTCTCAGATACTGTAAATGTCTTTGAACTAGTCAAGGAGGCTTTTATACACATTCATTCTGCCAGAACACTGAATAGTCCATATTGTCCTCATTGTTTTTCTATTTCATTGTGTTTTTTCAGTTGTGTAAATACTCACCTGTGTTCTAAAAGCTGAGAGCTACAAAAGTAACAGACACCACCTCTCAGATCAGGACGAATCCACCATCAGCTGCACTTCTTACGCCTTTCCCATTATTTGTGTAACCTCAGTCAAACTGTATGCATGAAAAAGTGTGTTTGTAGTTCACTTCTGCATTTCAGGCATAAACATCTGATTTAAATTTTTTTTTAAAAAATCCTCCCAAAACTCTGAGTGCAGAATGTGTGTCAATCCAGGGTGCAAGCCCCCCAAGTATTTAATCTGTGTGTCGTTTTCAGGTCAAACTCACACCTGGCGAGTGGCATCCCTCCACTCAGAGTGGGCCAGCTCAACTCGCACCATTTTCTGTCTGATCTCTCAATGACAGAAAAGAACCTGCGGAAACTGATGGAAGGTAAGAGAAAATTACAATCACTAACCAAAGAACGCCAAAATAATGTTTAGATAAGATTAAATCTGAAAAGTAGAATGAACAGAATGATTGATTTGTTTTCTCTTTTGCCTTTCGCAGAACCGTTCAATGTGGCGCCTATTCTTGAGATTGTCCAATCTCACAGCAGCTCTGCAGTCTCAAACATGGGGAACAGTGCAGGCCTGCAGAAGAGGAAATATGGCATGGCCTTCCTGGAAAGTAACAAAGCAAACTCCACCCCCCAGGATCCTCCACCACTGCACTACGACAGCAAGAAACCCTGTCTGGCTGAGCAGAGCCGTCGGGCTCCATCCATGTATCCCTCTGAAGGGATACAGAATCGTCACGTTGGCTCCGGCCATAGCAGACTCCTCGATGCCTCACCCCATCGCATGGTGGGTGTAGGGTCCTCCTCCAGCCACCACTCAGGGACTATTTTCCCTACCTCCCACTTCCCTAGTGGAGATGCCTCGCAACAAGTCATGTATGAAGGGAGGAAAGTACTGATGTGCACTCTGAATAACTGCTGCTGCTCCCGGGCCCCCGCTACCCGCACCCGGCCCCTGTACTCAGCATCAGACTCCTTTCCCACCATGACATCTCAGGAGTTTCCGTCACATGCCCCACTGCCTGCAAGCCAGCCATTGCAGCATTTTCCAATGAGGGGGCTGATGGAAGCCTCACAGACAGCCAGGCACCCTGACTTCTACGGGCTGTATGGTCAGTCTTCCACCAAACATTACGGGACCAAATAATAAACCAGGAGCAGCATTTGTTCTGCTGTAAGAAATCCTAACTTGCCTCTCAGTCCTTTCCATTTAGTTGTGGAGAGCTGTGGTCACTGTCACCGTCCCCTGTGAAATGTGGTAGCCCTGCTTCCATGATGACACTTACAGTAGGAACGCTCTAACGTGGCAACATGTGTTTCTTTATTTATTTTCTGTTTCAGTGTGACTGGAAGTGCTGACATGAATAACCTAGTCTTAAATCCATTCAATCTGTGAACTAAAGAAACAACATATCCTTTATCGTGAGTCCTGACCCGGGACTCCGGAGACTTCAGTGCCTAAAAAGACTGTTAAAATGCTCTTATTGTACTTGCAAGTTCTTTAGGTCTTGGTTGTATCCTGTATGCAGTTTGAAAGAATGCAGAGAGCCTCTTCATGCACTCCAGAGTCCATGTGGCTTTAGAAACACACTGGACTACAAATGCTTGTCAGGTTTTTCTCTCTTTTTTTTTATATGACTATAAATAAATGAAAATCAGTGGAAAATGTTGAATAAAGACATTAATTTACCCCGTTTGTTGCGTCTTAAGCATTTAAGGATTGCAGATCTGACTGCACTTGCATTTATTAAACCACGTTTGAAGTGTTGTCCTTAAACCCGGTGGCCATGATGTGTTTGCGATGGGATGCACAAGATTTGTTTGGCTTCAGAGGTCTTTGGCTTTCACTGGGTTACAGCTGAACATTTTGTGCTTCCTGTTAAAGAAAAAAAGATCATTTTATTTGGTGCATCCCACCCTGCAGCTCACCCACAACCTATTCATAGAAGACATGTAAAAAGAAGAATGGGATCTAAATGACCACATGTTTGCCATCTACTGCTTTCAGAGGAAAACAGGAGGGGGAGGTTTAGAAACTGACCTGGGCCACAACAGCCCTATTATCTGCCAATTTAGGACAGCTCACTTCCTTGTCAACATCCTGGTCTTGGCCGACATCACTGTCTCATCCCTCTTTGTCTCATTATTGGAGCTTGTTGTCAAGTTAGGTCAGAGAACAGGAATAACTGATGAGCCACACCCCTTTTGCCCTCACCTCCCTTTTCTTTTCCTGTCCCAGGGTATCATTTGCTGCAACTGGATGCAGAGGAGGATGATATAAGCAGTTTTAATGAGGACTGGGACAGCATAGTCATCCACTTATCTGTCACTCAGATTCCTTTCATCACCCCACATCCTCACCCCCCCTCCACATGAGACAGTGAAATAAAGGGAGCTGGTTGAGTGGAGCGTTGAGGGGAAAAAGGGGGAACGGTTAGAGAAGAGGGTGGATACAGAGCACGGGAGGTGCATCACTTATTCATGGGTTATAATGTGTTCTGGCCTCGCTGAGATTTTGTGTGTGTGGGGGGGGGTTCCGTCATCCAAATTCAAGAGTGAATCGTGAACTTTCTGATGTCATTTCTGCAGAACTGGGCCCCCTTTACCAGTGAATACATGAGGCATAAGGGTAGGAGGAGATGAGGTTTAGCCACGCTGTGGCAGGAATCTGGCATTTAGTCTGTATGTGTGTATGTGTGTGTGTGTGTGTGTGTGTGTGTGTGTGTGAGAGAGAGTGTGTGTGTCTGTGTGTGTTTGTGTGTGATAGACAGAGAGAGAGAGGCAGAGAGAGAGAGGGAGCCTATTAGCATTCCCCTTGAGCACCGCTCCGCTTGTGTGTGTGTTATTAATAAAACATGTGATAGATATTCTGAATTGAGCCATAACATCACTTTAAGCCATTTAAATAATTTCATTTATAGCTGCCTATTTACATCAAATACATCGTTGTAAGCGGCAAAAACATCAAAAATAGTATTCTGAAATGAACAGCAAATCTTGATTTGAACTTCAGTTTCAAAAGTTTCAAACATATTGGTGTTTTTTTTGAAGGTTTCTGAGGAAAATATTTGTTTCAGTCTAAATTCAATGTGGTTTATCAGTTGGCACAAATACAAAGCTTGAATGAAGGTGTGTAGCTTTGTGTGCTCTTGGTTTGTAGTTCCTTGTGTGTAGACGTGGTGCAAGTCAAATCCTGTTGTACGAGTGAGTGTGTGCTCAGGTGTCGGTACACAATCAACCACTCAGTGTGTGTTTCTGTGCAGAAGTAGGTGGTGTGTGTGTGAGTGTGGCGCATTGGGGTTACATATGGAGCAAAGGGTGATGTGCTTGACAGTTGCACGCTGTTGTGACAGGTGTGCTGGGGCTTATATGTGCAGGTGCAACACACCCCAGCCTGCAGCAGGATATAAACCTGTAGTGTGTGTGTAGATGTGTTTTCAATGCAGGGAGAAGCGTCAGCTGTTGTGCAGCTGCTGTTTGTGTGCTTAAGCCAGTGGCTGGAGGTACTGCAGGAGTCAATGGGGGCATCTTTCTCTGTTACTTTCACACACATTTCCTGTCCAGCATCTACCTTATTTCTCAGAGTATTTGCATTTAATGAATCCTTGACACTTTTATAACTCTGCTACATTCACCTCTAAGCCAAAAAAGGGGATCTTCAGTCAACAATAATGTCTAAACTTTATGTTGCGTACTGCAGCCCTGACTGAACAAGAAAAAAATAGATCATTATCAAATTTTTAAAGTGAAAACTAAATGATTATAAAGTCACATTTTACATAATTACGTTTGCATATGTTTCATATTATGAGTAAAAAATCATTCTTACAAAAATGGAATAAGAATATGAATTTTTTTACGTAAAAACAATAAGTAACACCTGCTACCAGGTGGAAGTTTTCACCTAACAATAAGTTATTACTATAATGTGATAAGTTAGAATTTCCTATTAACATATTTCCACAGTGTCCCACAGTAACATGAATGCTATCATGTTATAATAAACTCTTCACATGATGCTGATCTGGTTTTCTTTTCCTAGGATGACAGCATCACATTTCATCTCTAAAACACTTCGGATTTGAGCATCGCTTCCATAGAGCGAAAACAATTACTCTGTAGATTCACCATGGTAACCAATACCATCAATGGGGTCAGTGGACTTTTCAAAAACAAAGTCTCCAGTTTGCATGAATTGGGTAAAACCTTCATTACAGAAAGAGTCTGGGCGTGAAGGGAACATCACACACTGGTGATAAACAGTGGCTGAGAGGGGAGCGTTCATCTCTCAGGCCTTTGATAAATAATATTGACACTATCTGAATACATTTGCACAGCTTGCAACCAGATCAGCCAGCATTCTGTCGATATGTAACCTGTGACAATTCAGTGAGAACACATGTATGGCTCTGGGCCACACATTCAAATGAAATGAATTCATGGCCGTTAGATTTATTCATTCCTTTTCACAGCTCTATGTAAAACATGTAAGAGGTAAATGATTAATTTCACTTCCTGTATCCCCCTGGCCACACAGAACTGACAGTTACTAACCCAGCAACAGCTGGAGGGAGTTATAGAACCCCTCGTGTAAAGTAAGCCTAGAACCAAAGACATTAGTACATTTACATTCAGGTTAGGATTTCTAAAATACAGTATAGGGAACTTGGTTTGTCCATCATTAAATTAAGACAGTGAAAGTTCCCTATATTTTAGATTTTCTACACATAAACTGAAACATCTAAGACCTTTTTGTTAAATTTCAATAATTATGGCTTACATCCCATGAAAATAAAAAAGTCCAGTATCTCAAGTTATTCGAATATTTCAATTACAAAAAGATTCATGAAACTGAAAAGTCAAACTGTTGACATGAATGTTGAATTATTGACTCAATAATTGGTCAGGTCTCCTTTTGCACAACTTACTGTATCATTGCAACCTGGAGACGATTAGCCTGTGGTGCAGGTGAGGTCTTATGGAAGCCAAGGTTGCTTTGATGACTTTATTTTTATGGGGGGGGGGTCACATTTCTCATGTTCTCCTCTTGATAATGCCCAGTGGATTATGAGTTGCAAATTAATCAAAATAACACCACAGTCAGCAAACCAGTTCCCAGTAGTTTCGGTCATGTGGGCAGATTCTACGTCCTGCTGGGAAAGGAAATGAGCATGTCCATAAAGTTTGTCAGCAGACAGACGCAAGAGGTTCTCTAAAATCTCCTCGTGGACAGATGTGTTGACTTTGGACCTGATAAAACACAGTGGACCAACACCAACAGATTGAATAGACCCAAAACATCACTGACGGGGGACACTTCACTCTTGATTTTCAAATGAAATGTAAATTTAGTTTTAATTTGAAAACAGGACTTTGGATCGCTAAGCAATGCTCCAGGTCTTCTTCTCTCACGCTTCTGATGCCTGCTCTGGTTGAGGAATGGATTGACACCAGGAATGCACCACTTGTAGCCTGTTTCCCACCACACTTTGCCCTTCCAGTCATCATTCCATGAATATACTTTGAACAGCGCTCTGTGAACACCAGGTCCTTTCAACAACGATCTTCTGTGGCTTAACATGATGAGTGTCCTCTGGGCAACCATCAAGTCAGCAGTCTTCCCCATGATCATCGTAGTGTTTTGAAACTGACAGCAAGATTAATGATATTAATACTGCAGGAATAGTGTAATATTTCTCAAATATAACATATATGTTGGCTCGCTCTCTGGAGCTCAGTGAATTCCAGCGTGGGACTGTGGTAGGATACCACTTGTGCCACAAATCCAATTGTGACATTTCTTTGCTCCTAAATGTTCCACGGTCAACTGTCATCTGTGTTGAAAGAAAGTGGAAGTGTGTGGGAACGACAGTAACTCACCCATGAAGTGGTAAACCACGTAAACTGACGGAGCAGCGTCGGCGGATACTGAGGCGCATAGAGCGAAGAGGTCGCCAACTTTGTGCAGAGTTGATCACTACAGACCTGCAAACTTCATGTGGCCTTCAGATCAGCTCAAGCGCTGTGTGCAGAGAGCTTCATTGAATGGGTTTCCATGGTCGAGCAGCTGCATCCAAGCCATACATCAGCAAGTGCAATGCAGAGCGTCAGATGCAGTGGAGGAAAGCCTCCCGCCACTGGAGCAGTGGAGACACGTTCTCTGGAGTGACGAATCACACTCAACCATCTGGCAATCTGACGGATGAGTGTGGGTTTGGCGGTTGTCTGGAGTACAATATTTATCGGACTGCATTGTGCCATGTGTAAAGTTTGGTGGATGGGGGACGATGTTGTGGGTTTGTTTTTCAGGAGCTTTGCTTGACCCCTTAGTTCCAGTGAAAGGAACTCTGAATGCTGCTTTGTATATAAAGAAAAACCACAAATTATTTTCTGAAACTTGTTTGGTAAAATCGTTTAGTTCCCAGTTACTTGTTACTTATAACATGAGAAAATTCTCTACAGAGTGACTCAACACACACACACATCGACACAAAGTGCCTTCTGGGTTGACCTTCCTCTGTACAAATGTGAGCTGGGCTACATAAGCTGCCATTCATTCCAGAGAATGCTGAGTGCTGGTCCTGTTTGCCTTTTCTTCACCTCTGCTCCTTGAATCACCTGAATCACCTTTAGCTTACATTTATTTTGACAGGCTTGGGGCACCCTCAGAGGATCAGTCTCCCCTGTTAAGACTGTATTACACATAAACAAAGGCCTGCTTTACCCATCGAATTAAATCATAGCAGTTCATCAGCCAATCCCTGGAGCCTGGCGTAAGGACTGAAGAAAGCTGAAGTGAACCATTCCCATCACAAACATCTTTGTTGAATAGAAAGCACTTCTTGCAGATACTATAGACACAAGCACAGACAACCTCTACAGGAAGGTCAGGGTGCAGCCATGAACTTCTTATACACATAAATGTCATGCTGAAAGTCCCACTCAGCATCCAGCAGTTGGATGTGGTTTATGAGTCAGAAAATCAGCAGCAACAGCTCCTGGTCTGAGTCAAGGTGACATTAACTAGTTGGAGAATTATTAGGCAGTGATTTTGTTGTCTGTGTGATGAAAGTCTTCTCCCTCTGGTGGTGTGTAATTCAATGATACCCTCCTGAGCTGTGAAACCACAACCGAAATATAAAGAAGGTAATGTGATGCTATCCAAGGTTTTTCACTACGTGTTGCGAATAAACTCATCTTACATTCCCAAATGGAAATATAGTCACTTATAAAACAACTACAGTTGATCAAGAGTTGGAATTATTAGACTAATATTATTATTATTATTATTATCATTATTAATGGAATAATATTTTAAAAAAGGATCATTTCTTTGAAGGAGCCTTTCTCATCACGGATGACACAGGCAAACAGGTAGTTATTTTCTCCACTATTGCAACATCTGGTGTAACTCATTGTCACGTGATTGCTGAGAATGTAATTCTCAGCTGTGGTGCTCCCCTAGTGTTCTCTCTCTCTCTTGACTTTCCCATCTCCTGTCCCATCAGGCTTTACCAATGCTGCCTATCATCACTCAGAGAAGGACCAGATATGAACTCGTTACTCAGAGACTCTGTTCTCATATGAAGTCACTTCAACAAGGGGCTCCAACAGAGACTGGGACCTGACGATCTGCAGATGACCCAGTTATACAATATGGCTCTCCACAAAAGATCACACTCTGTTTGTACAGTGTAGACGAGATGTGTGTTTATTTGTAGATGACAGACTGTAACCAGAACCAAACACATTTGCCTTCATAGTCTCAACTGTTTTAAAATTGTATTGTCACCCTTCAAACTTCGAGTTATTTACTCCAATCTAATTTTAGTTTGTGAGGAATCTGCTCATTTAGCTCTCCTGAATTTTAATCCTGATGTGCTTTTTATAATAAATAGCTTTTGAATGAAGTGATACGATCACCCCATTGCGACTGTCTGTGTTCCAAGGAACTTTGATGAAATTCTGCCAGGGAGTGGGCTAAGGAAGAGTTGATTCAATCCAGACCAAATGCCATTATTAACCTTGAAATATTAGAAAAAGCTATTGGTAAGAATGACGAAAAACATGCTTTTACATAGGTACACTTTTAAAGATGGATTTTTATGTTAGAATTAAAATACAGTATTTTAAATTAGGATTTCAAATGTAATGACAGCTACTGCTCTAACATAAACTGGCAAGTTTTACCAAAATAATTATATGTTTTACTTTAATAAATTTGTTGAGAGTATTGTCTGGTAAACATTTAGTGTAAACTCCTGATGTTGTTTCACCTGAAAACTGTTCCCTATTCTGCTTTCCCTGGCTTGAATTAAATTTTCTTTTTCTCCTGCTGACTTCATTTTGGAAATTTATTGAATTTCTTTCAAATTCATGACTACTGTTCATCAATTGGGATTTATTGTTTATCATGAATACCTGTACTCAAAATGCCAACAATAAACTTGCTGAGGTGTTTGTCTCAGTATGTGTAGATACGTACATTGTACACATTTAAAGTAGATGAGTTAAATGAAGGACTTTAAATGAGATGAATGAAAAATGTTTGATTGAAGATTCCATTGTTGGTACAAAATATTTATGTATGAATGACATGAGAAAAGAAGGAATTAGGAAATAGAAACAAATGGAACTGGAGAAAAACCTTTTGCAACAAGAACATTTACTCAACCGCGTGTGAACATTGGAATCAATTCAACTGGAAACGCTGTCCTGTATCTCTGACACACACCTCATTTCCACTTCAACAAGAAATTCTTCAAACATTTCCTGAATGCACTGATGTAAAAAAATTACTGGCCACCCCTGGTGAAAGAAACCATGTCAGCGGTGATGGTATCAGAGTACAAAACACTGGGTAGCATTTAGTAGCAAATACAGTTTGAGGATCTCCCCCAAGGAAGAATACACTGCTGACACGTGTGACAAACCGTCCGTCATTAGTTTCCTTCCTCCTGCAGCACTTTCTGCCTCCGCCACACTAAGTACTCAGTCGGCCATGTGGAGGGGAAGTATGTTTGTCAAACGTGTTCATCTGGTACAAAAAGCTGTGTTACTTCTTAAAATATATCGGCACGTGAGAGGAGGCCTTCACAAAAAGCCTACTCCTTCTGTTTCTTCTTTGCTGGTTTAATGGGGGTTATCTCCTCCTCCTCATCTTCTTCATCCTCCTCATCGTCGTCGTCTTCGTCATCCTCATCAGACAAGTCTGACTCTTCCACCCGTGAGGCTGCAAAAGAACATGAGAAATTGTTCAATTGCTGCTTTAAACAGAATCCCAGTACTGCTGTATATTGAATTAGAAAGGCCAGAAAAGGTGCCGTTCTTAAATCTGCCCTTTGACTCGATACACAGTTAATGATATTCAGCTGCACACACTCATTTCAGCCAGCAGCCAGAGCAAACCGAGGCTGGAATCCTGATCTGATGCTTCCCCTGCAGCATTGATCACACACATTTTACCAAATGAGTTATACCATACTTTTCAAACTTTGATATATAAAAAGTGCCAAAGATCTTGGATCCCACCTTTTTTCCCCAAAGGTACATTTACTTTTTCAGTTAGTTTGGTCAAAATGAAAAGACACTAAATAGAATCTCAGAAGCTCATTTTTCTCTGACTGGGTCTCAGCTAACGCTAATATTATGAATCAGTGAGTAAAATCATCATTTATGGCTGTTTGACAAAATGTGAGAAATGGAAAGACCAAATTCGCATATTCTGAATCTTTTCCAACCATAAATCCAAAAAATATTGGAAATTAAGTTAAAAGATAAATAATTAGTCTACTTTTGAAAAGCGGTAACGAAAGAACATATACTGTATTATTACTGAGAAAAGTCCTTTGATAAACAAAACATTACAGGCATGAGGAAAATATTTAAATTAAAACACACTTATGCTCCTTCAATATTGGCAGATAATCCAGAACTCAATAAAAAAGACCAGAGGTTACAAAAAAAGAATGTCTTAGAGATTATTTGTAGAGTGCTTAATCACATCAGCAGACATTTCTAAACGCTTTGACTGACAAAGAAACCCAACAGAACACGACTATTCCTGTGTATCTGCTGTAAAGAAACTTATTTATTTAAAAGAAGTGAAATAAATGCCTTAATCAGCTTTACCAGAACCACACACAGAAAGGAGAGAAGTGGAAGTGTTACCTATGAGGTGTAACCCGCTGACAGTAACTGGTCCTGTCCCGGCCTTCAGCCTGAGGGTTACTGGGGCTTTTAACTCAAATTCCCCCAGACTCACCTGAAAAGAACAAAGTACCATCTGAGACACGTCCTAATAATCAGTGATACATTAAGTTACAGATAGAAAGAAATAATACCATGGGCAGACAGCAGATGTGGAGATTGGCAATGGGTACTGAAATAGTCTTCCCTTGATGATTCATAGCAGTTACCTCCACCACGTTACTCTCTTCCTTTGCACCTTCTCCCAGACAAACCTATAGACGTAACAAAAAATATACTCACTTTTTATCTACAGTTGCAGATAAACTGTAGATAAAAAGTGTATTTGATAATTAGACAAGATGAGTTACCATAACTCAGTGAGACAAAACGATTCTTTAATCATATTCAACTTTTACCAACTGCAGTCTCAAACCCGTTCAACCCCCTGAACAGCTTCTCTCATTAGAACACAAATGTGCATAGCCGATAGTACAAAAATCCAAACAGATTTTTATTCTTTGCTTTGTTAAGGCCTACATTTAAATTAAGATTTCATGGCTTCACTCTAGAACATACCGCTGAGCCAAAAGCTCACAAAAAGTCTACTCCAGTACAAGCAAAACTTCTAGATAATCCACAGACGTTTTGAATTACTCCTCTATATATATAGAGGAGGAGTAATGAAACTAAAGAACATTCTTAAAAACAGTGAAGCACAGTCATGGTTCAGTGATGCTCTGAAACTGTTTTGCTTCATTTACTGGAAGACTGCAGTGTGTCAAGGGAAGACAGGTTCCATCAAGTATTAGGAAATCCCTGTGAAAAATGGCTCAAAAAAGAAGCTTGGGCATATTGGAAGTTCCAAGAGGTTAACAATATCAAGCATAACTAAAAGTCCACTAAAGCATGGTTTCAGAAGAATTCCTGGATCATTCTACACTGTAGATTAGTCTTCACACGGGTGTGATTGAATCCCTCAGAAATCCGATTGTGGGACTTGAAGGACAAGCTTGCAGCATGCAAGACTATGTGATCCAGAACTAGAGATCTTTGCCCCTGAAGAATAAGACAAGAATCCTCTGGAATGATGCACCCTGCATCAAATTTGCAGGAGATCTTCTCCTCCTTTCGGCTTTTCCCTTCAGGGGTCACCACAAAAAATCAGTTTCCTCCATCTAACCCTGTCTTCTGCATCCTCTTCTCTCACACCAACTACCTTCATGTCCTCTTTCACTACATCCATAAACCTCCTCTTTGGTCTTCCTCTATGCCTTCTGCCTGAGAGTTCAAAACTCAGCATCCTTCTACCAATATATTCTCTATCTCTCCTCTGGACATGTCCAAACCATCTCAGTGTGGCCTCTCTGACTTTATCTCCAAGACCTCTAACATGTGCTGTCCCTCTGATGTACTCATTCCTGATCCTATCCTTCCTGGTCACTCCCAGAGAGAACCTCAGCATCTTCATCTCTGCTACCTCCAGCTCTGTCTCCTGTCTTTTCCTCAGTGACACTGTCTCTAGACCAAACAACATCGCTGGTCTCACCACAGTTTTGTACACCTTTCCTTTCATTTTAGCTGAAACTCTTCTATCACACATAACACCTGACACTTTTCTCCATCCGTTCCATCCTGCCTGTACACGCTTCTTCACCTCTTTTCCACACTCTCCATTGCTCTAGGCTGTTGACCCTAAGTACTTAAAATCCTCCACCTTCTTGATCTCTATAACCATTTCCATTCATTTTGCAAAGTCAACCACCATCTGTCCTTCTACATTCTGCTCATGGATACCAAACCTGCCCATCACCTCCTCATCACCCCTGTTACCTGCACCAACATGTTCATTGAAGTCTGCTCCAATGACAACTCTCTCACTTCTAGGTATGCTCTGCATCACTTTATCAAAGTCCAACCAAAATTTCTCCTTCTCCTCCAGCTCACATCCTACCTGTGGAGCATATCCGCTAACAACATTGAACATCACACCTTTGATTTCTAGCTTCAGACTCATCACTCTATCCGACACTCTTTTTACCTCCAGGACATTCCTAACAAACTCCTCCTTCAAGATAACTCCTACTCCATTTCTCTTCCTATCTACACCATGATAGAAAAACTAGAACCCTGCTCCTAAACTTCTATTCTTGCTACCTTTCCACCTGGTCTCCTGGACACACAGTATATCTACCTTCCTCCTCTGCATCATGTCAACCAACTCTCTACCTTTTCCTGTCATAGTTCCGACATTTAACATCTCTACTCTCAGTCCTGTACTCTTGGCGATCCTCTTCTCTCTCTTCCTACGAACACACTTTCCTCTTCTCTAATTTCAACCAACAGTAGTCCCATTTCCACCGGCACCCTGTAGGTCAACAGCACTGATGGCGGTCGTTGTTAACCCAGGCCTTGACCGATCCGGTATGATTTGGTAAAAGTTTTACGTCGGATGCCCTTCCTGACATAACCCTCTATATTTATCCGGGCTTGGGACTGGCACAATAAGACACTGGCTTGTGCCCTCTTACATGATCAAATTTGCTGGAGATAATACCAATAAAAGGTTTCTACAAAGTATTACAGACACTTGTCATTAAGGTTGGATCACTTCGAGACCGCAGTCATCATGAAAAAGTAAAAATAGCATTATCTGTGGAATTTGGGAAAACACCATAACACTATTTGCAACATCTGTTGTTTACTAATTAGAAGCAGCTGATATATAGAATTTTGCTTCTGTTAGCAGTCGGATAAAAGAAGAACTTAACTGGTGAAGTCCTGTAAAGAATAAATTGTCAAAACAAAGTTACGGTTAAACTACCTTATAAACTACAAGACTTCCCAGCGAGGCGTGCATTATGTGGTCAGACGAGGACTTTTATACATGACAGCTCTACTTTTAATAGTACAGTACATACTGTTTTGAGTTCGAGGAAATGCTCTAGGTTCTCCTCTTCATCTTCTTGGAAAGTGTAGAAGGGTACTTTAGATGAAAGCTCGCAAGCTGGAACGTAAAACCAGAATTATTTTTAAAACTATAAGGATTGTATGTTAACTGTGACCAATGACAGAGGAGTTTAACATATTTACGCAGGTTCTTCCATGATGGAACATTAAAACTATCACCCACGTGTGCCGGAGCAGAGGCGATAAACTGTTCAAATTATCCTTACTGAAAAGGAAGCTCTCCAGCTTTGTTTGTCCGTCATCTCCCACCTCTGACATTTCATCTTCCTGTAAAGACATTTTGTCAAAGCACTCACGATAGCCGCACTGTAAACACTTTATAGCCAAAACGTAACGTCCGCGAAAAAAATGACAAGACCGTCGCAGCTAATATGCGCTTGCTACGTCATCACTATGCGCCGCAATTTCGCAATTTTCGCCAAACAATTAGGGATGATCTGTATTCGAAATTTTTTTTAGAAAATACAAAAAAGTTCACATCAAATGACAAATTGATTAAAAACAGGAATATCGAATAATAATAAATATTGTATATAAATTGTGCCGTTTTAATTCATCATAACCTATTAATATTTTGTGAACGTGTAGAAAGTTGTTTTTTTCAACAAACTTTATTTAACAAGTTACAGTATCACTATACACGTGACAACACTATAAGTAAAAAACAGTTTATTTCTTAGGCTCAGCTTTAATTTAGGCATGAATATACTTAAAATACTGATATGAAATGAGATGGGCAATATATGAAAAACACATGACACAAAGTTTAAAAAGCAACAACATTTGTAAAATTGTATAGTATAACCTAGTCATAAATAAGTTAACTGTAGGGAATTTCACTTTTCTTCCGTATTAATCCCCGTAAGAAAATTGTTCACGCTAGCATACACTTGAAATTAATCGCATATGTAGTACAGGCCCGTTACACACACGCACACACACGTGGCGTGGGGGCATACAGGTGGGAGGAAGGTAGAACGGCGGGCTAAAACTGCGCCCAACGTGGGGCTCGAACCCACGACCCTGAGATTAAGAGTCTCATGCTCTACCGACTGAGCTAGCCGGGCTTGAAACGGGTTGGAACTTAAAATCTTTATCCTATTCAGATTTGGTCAGATTAGACATCAAATGTATGATTCTGTAGTAAACAGTAGTATACACTTCAAATTGTACTGTATATAAATACGAAGTCATGTTTTTATTCATGAGCACAGCATGAATTATCACCAAGATGGTGTTCAGGTGACAATTTCATTGTGCGAAGTATCTTCAGCAGCGCTTTAATGCATACTAATGCATACAGGTACCCAATATAATATCAAAGCAATGTGATGATCACTGTAATGTTCATCTTCAGATTATTGACTTTTTCATTTTTCAGATTATTGACAACTTTGCAGTGATTTTACAGTGTGAAGCATAACATTGAAATGTGTATCGAAAAAAAATGAGCCCTTGTAAAATTTTGTTAAAAATTTTTTTTGATGTTAGTTGTCAAGACGTACTGTGTATGTAATCGTGGTCTTTTACATTTGTGGTACCATGTGTGGTGTGTGTGCAGACTTTAAATCTAAAAATAACCTAATACATTCTTGAATAAAAAAATGCATTTTAAAGCATTTTTAAAAATTAATCCACAGAGAAACACAGAAACAATAAATGTATATTGGTTTATTAGTTTATCATATTATGTATCTTACATACAAACTTTACACGGTAAATTGTCACTGTTATAGCAGCCCTGGCCCTAGACTTCGATCATGACTGGAGCACTCTCTCCTAGGCGGAGCCTAATTTCTGTCAAACACCATTGGCATAGGACAAAGCTTGACTATCAACAAATTACAAAATGAAGAGATCGAGGTTGTTTCTTGAAATGAACAGCAGATTTGTTACCAATATTTACAGGTAGTTGAAATGGAGTCAGTGAAGTTGGCTTTATTGGACAGAATATTGTACAATGGCCAGAACTATATTTCTTTGAAAGAAATCAACAGATCTAGCCAGTTTCAGTAAAGATATAAAAAATGATAATAGCGACATGCCATCCATCAACTACAGTTTTGTGATCATATAGGTGAACGGCATGCTTCTTCCTCTATCATGATATGAGGTCACACTAATGATTCCAATACACCTACCTCATGCACATTATGAATGTACACAGTATCAAAACATCTGGCAGGTAGCTACTGAAGAGCAAATGATGATCCTCACGTAACCAACAAATACGATTTACAGTCCAAGTGCTTCTTAAGTAACTACAACATTTACAAAACAGAGGAATTGTGTCAGAATACAAAACATTCAATGGAGAAATTGGAAAAGGCCTTGGAATTTCTTCACCAAGCCTCCTCACATCTACAATTCAATAATGCAAGTCACTTTTGTGACAAGATTTAACAACTTCTTCCATACCAACAACACTCACAAAGTTCATTCATTCGAGAGTAAGCAAAGTTGAGACGATGGCAGGAGAGACGCAAGGTGATAGATGTAAACAGTTTTTCTATATTAACAATGTTAAGCGAAAAGTTTCCAGCACAGCCTCTCTTGAAAGTAACCCAGATTACCTGTTACATCACACATAAGGTTAGGAATGAGTGGTTAAAAAAACCCAAGCAGCTTCATGATAGCAGGAGGGTTGATTCTTCTACATTTTTAGCAGGATTATTCATTTTAATAAATGTATTTTAAGGTAACAGACATATCTTTGATTTTGAACATAAACAAGACCGACCTAATATTCTCTGGAAGACATGTCTGTGATTTTTTTCATACTTTTACTCAACCTGGAATTTGGATCTGGGATCTCGGTACATGTGGACTGCAACCGTTTGGCTATATTTCTGGAATCTGAGCCGTAACAAGGCCAATGTGTTAACGAGCCTAACCTAGCTATAGAAAGCCTTTCCTCGAAAAACAAATGTCTGCAATATGAAATTAAAATTTAAAGGCAACTGACATATGTTGAGCAAAAAACTTCTCATTTATGAAAAGGAGAAAAGGGGGCACAAGGAAATATTGAAAAGAAAATAGCAAAAAAAAATTTAAACTTGCAAAGAAAGCTTTTTTAAAAATCTTTTTCGAAATATCTGAAAAACCTTCAACTATAATTCAGAAGTCCACCGGCTTGAGCACCTTTACTGGTTTGTGTTGATCCTAAATTAAGGGTTTCATTAACACCAAAAGATCCAGGGCCCATTCCGATTTTCACAAGTAGACCCAAAAGAAATGTCATTAAAAGGCCTCTCTGATTCTACTGAGGGGCAATTAGAAATGGTACCTCATATGCTGAATTCTGTGCTATTTATGCTGACAGATGTGGTATTCAATTATGTTAAAGGAGAGAAAGCAAGTAGTGTAGCTCCCAAAGATACAGATCACTTTCATTTCACAGCTCAGATTTGATTTAAGACACGGACATTTTGTGTTCAGACAAGCTGTCAATATCCATGTAATGGCTATTGGATTAAATCAGAAAAAGGCTTTTGGAGTAATTACTTCTGGCCTTGTAGAGGTATATGAGTAGTGGGACTCCAGAAAAGTGCCATTCTTCTACGTTGGCTCAAATCATCAGACTCCACTCTTTTCAGATTAAGATCTGCTGAATCCAACAGAGCCATAACATATAAGGGCAGCACTGGAATCTGTGCGCTACTGATGTGCTTCTGTACACAAATCCAAAAAAAATGTTTTTCTGGGCTAGCCCACACAGTAATGTAGTAAAAATCACCATGGAAGTTTTTCTCATAAAAGGTAGCAAACACATTCAAGCCACATTGACTTGCTCACTTTTCTTCTTTGCCCGTTATTGTAACAGGGCGCTTCTTCATAGGCTGCGTCCCATAATGATGACGTCTTTGGGAAATCCTTCCATTTTGGCCACTTCAAAACATCCCAGTTTACTATAGAAGTCCAACATTCTCTTATCGCTCTGTCGAACCTTACAGAATGCACCAAGGGACCCTGTAGGTAAAAAAACATACAACAAATAAAGTTAACAACAAGATCCCACAAATGATCTCCCTTTCAATCACTATGGTCAACAATCACTTCAATGACAATATGGTTCTACTGCGCTGATGGGATAAACTGTTTCAAGGCTTCCTAGGGAAGATGATCAACCACATTCCGATTTACATCGTAATTTCAAGATAAATTAATCCAACACCCTCTTCCCAACAAGAATAAGACAAACATTTCTCTCTTCAGTTAGCACTAGAAGTCGCATTTAAAAATGCAAATGAAACCAAACATGGCTACCACCTACCATTAGCTTTGAGAGAAGACAGAAGACATCCCATCATGCTTTTGGCCACACTTGGGTCAGTCACTTTGGCATGAATGTCAACTTTAATGAGAGAGGGGAAATTGGAGAGGAAAGAGTCTGGAAGACCCTCCTCTTCTTCATGGAAACTCAGCATCATCTTCTATTAGGAGGAAAGCGATGTGAAGTTAAATTCACGAGTGTACACACTGACAAAGATGTTTTCATGGTAGGAGAGATGGGTTAGGTTCACACCTCTGCCTCTGTGAGGTCCTTCTCAGAGTCAGGCTTGTTGTATTTCTCTTGCATAAATGGAATCCAGCTCAAGTTGCATTTCGTAAGGAAAGGTTTAACGTCGACGGTAGCAAGAGCGTACCCACATATTCCTTCATCATCCTCTAACACAAAGCCATACTCTGAGCTCAGAGAGAGGAGGCCTCCTACCAACCTGTGAAAAAAAAAAAAAGTCTGTCAATCATATGAATTTTTACAGCCCCCAAAAATACAGCAGCCTCTATACTGTAGTTTGGGATGACTGCGCAAATACATCTTCTTCTGTTACCTGTCTCCTATGAGGTCCGAATCCTCATCAGAAAACGGTACATCCTCCAGCCCTTCACAGTACATTTCTTTACAGATTTTATAAACTGCAGCCTAGAAACAGAAAACAGTTCTTATTGTGGTGGAAGAGTTACAACACTGAAATAAAAGCAACCAATTACGATAACCTTTGCAAACAGGGTATAAAAGCCCAATCTCAGGACAAAAATTCCACAAAGAATGTCAATGTCC
This sequence comes from Antennarius striatus, assembly GCF_040054535.1. Lineage (NCBI taxonomy): Eukaryota > Metazoa > Chordata > Actinopteri > Lophiiformes > Antennariidae > Antennarius > Antennarius striatus. Next base: position 13,087,879 of record NC_090786.1, on the reverse strand, counting down.
TTAAGGAATGTTTGAAATACAAAATCTGAAAAGTCATTTATATTCACCACTTGTATTTGTCGATGTACAGAGCTCAAACTAGGACAGTTCTACTGGGAATGCAAACTGGCTGACATCATTCTTGAAATCATACATTTTATTAATTAATGCTTATTAAATGTTGACATGCAAGACTGAAACTAGAGATTTCTGATATAAACAAACAAATATCTCACCTCATCTTTGGGAAAGTAAGGCCTTATGGAATAGAGTTTGGAGGTCGGCAATGAAGGTGGCGGCTGGTAGAAAAGATCATTTGCCCCATCTATTGGCAACAATCTCTGTTGGTGTCAAAGGAAATTGGTTAGTTTCACTGAAACCAGGAGATGTTGCTTTGGCTGACTGCCTCACTGTGCATTTTGCTAACACTGAGCCACTGTCAAAACAAAAGAAAATATATAAAAGCACAAAGTGCTTTGGAATGATGAAATTTTTTACAAATAAATGTTAATAAGACTATTATAAGTAATAAACTGATATTCCTTATTGATCCGAGAGTGGCCAGCAACAGCAAACATGAGTTGTTTTCATTTTTGCTAAAGGAACAATACGACAACCACATCTGTGTTTGCATTCAGATATAATAAAAATAAAAGGCGATATTTTGGTCTGACTAAGGTTTTACTGGCTGAAGGAGATGCTCCTTTCCCTTTTGTTAAGACATTGCCATATTTCGCTGCGCAGGGCCCTCCTGTTGAGAAAAATAATGATGCTGGCGCAGTAAGATAGAGAGAACTCCAGGAAAAAAAACAAAGCGGCAAATTAAATTTGATTTAACTGTCATTCAGCATCAGTTGCCATCTTTAGTCTTCATACTCTCCAAGGATGGACAACAAAACTTTTGGTGTGTTTGATCATGGAGTTTTCCCATTGCAAACATGCTTGCTTGCTTTTTTCGCGGGCGCGGCAATGCTTGTACATACGCTTGCAAGCGCGGATTGGTAATTTGTGCGCTGTGCTTCCCTGCAAAGAAATGATACGTCATGAAAATAAAACCTAGCCATGCTCGCTTGCGCTGCGTGCGCTAGGGACAAGCAGCATCTCCTTGGTCAGTTGCTGAAAGAAATTCAAATTAATCAATAGAAAATGCCATGCCAAACACTGGCTATGAAGCTTTGTGTGACAGCTTTCATGTCATCCACTGTCCCTTTTGCAGACGTAATATCCCAAAGTAACAAAAACGAGGGGATAGAACCCAGATATTTTGCAGCCTGAGCCATTACAATCAGCTCACCTTCGACAGACCAAAGCCCTTCATACCTACACACATATTAGCGTCGTCTTTTTTGCTGACAACAATCTTTTTTTCCATTTGATTGCTGTAAATTCAGAGCATTAGATACCTGGAACTCTCCTGCTAGACCTCCCCTAAAGGCCCAGGGCTCTTGGTCTCCTCTAAGGAATTGTGCTGAGGACTGACTACGACACCCTGTTAGGAGCAGAGCCAAGCGGACATTGTTACCAGAGGATGGGGCTCTGACACAGATGAGCGAGTGGGGAGATGGGGGGGGGGTCATATGTATCTAATAGCATAATCCATATATATTTAAAAAAAAGAAAGTAAACCATTAAAACATAAGAAGGACCCAATTTGGAATAGATCAATTACGTTTAAGATCAAAACTTTGCATAATGACAAAATGGGGATGGAGCAACTAAAGCTTACATTTTTGCAAACCAGGTCCAAAATATATATTGAAATTATTGGATTTTTTTTTTTCAAATCAGTTAAAAATCTCAAAATGGTCCACACAACATGACGCGCAGTATTGAAATAAGTTTTCATGCAGTGGAACAGATGCTTTCTGACAACCTACAGAGAGAATGGACTTAAGAGCAGTTTAGCTGACGGAGTTTATAAAGATTAGACTGACCATCAGAACTAAAACCACTGTCCTACTGTCTGGACTATGAAAGTAAGCTTCAGCTGCCATTACCCCACTTATCTTAGCATCCCATGTGAAGTCACATTCTCATTTTATCTGCCTTGTCACATGACTGGGGAGCAAGGGTCATCAAACCAGGAAGACGGGGCGAGAGGTAGTCAGATTATTTCCTGCCTTTGAAACCCTCTCATCTTACTATTGACGGCCACAATCAGGCGGGGCACAGATGAAATACAGCGCAAGGAAACAGATGTAAAAACACATATGCATCTGAGGCACGTACGGCTCTTGGAGTCTGTATATAGCTGCATTGCTTCTAACAAAGTCTAACCCAGGTTGACTACAAGGCTTGTCATGTGACCAGACAAATGCCGCGCGCAGCACGGATCCCTAATACCTTTTTACATGTGAACCTCAATCAGAAGCCTAAAATTCCTTCTGATGAACTGACACAACACAGCATGCCGATGCACCCGCGGGAGGAACTGTGAACTTGCTTATCTATTTGAAAAACCTCAAAGCTGACTAAATAATGATCTATTACTTGGATTACTTGCACCTGAATTATCAGTGTGCACTTTGCATGATCACAGGTATACAAAAAACATACAACTTTTGCTCTTGCATGGCAAAAGAGTCTCCCAAGGAGACACTTTTGAAAACACTTGTGTCAACTATACCGTGAGTAGGATGTATATAAAAGCCACATGGCTAAATTTCAAGTCAAGTGTAAATTCCTTTGAGTAGGTGCATCAGGCTGGTCTGAGCCATTTCTATAGGCCTACTGACAGAAACAAAAATATAAGTTAGAGGTGCTGCCAAAGAGAGAAATTTGGGAGTTAACACTTAGGATTCCAAGCTACATCGCAGCGCAAAATGTGACTTCATCTGGACGGCTGCCTCTTTCCCTCGAGATCAAAACTTTAAATATAAAGATCTATTTTGTGAAAAAATTTACATAAGGTTGCTTCAAACATGAACAAAAGTAAAAGACAACGCCAGCACTGTGCATACATCGGCCACTGTCGATCCAATAGCAGTAGAAACTTGTACTGAGGATTCTTCCATCTGTACACAGTGAAGGGAGAAAACAGTAGAAAATAGTTATTAGTAAGTGTTCTCATTACAAAACCCAGGGAGGTTGTGACTTTGTGCCGGCTGCAAAGCTTCTGCTGAGGGGAAATCTTTGTACTGGGCCTGATTTAAGAGCCGTCTCATAGCAACAGCAGGTGTCAACACTTAAGACTGCAGTTATTAAGAAAACAACAATGGAGCACCTGATTTCCTCAAGGTTGTTGAAATAATTTAAATCATTTCCTGGAATAATAAGGCAGTATGTTGTTTGTTTGTTTTTTGGTGTGGTTTTGCCAGTGTGGGTATGCTGCCTGCTGTGTACTGTGGGCTAGAATCCTCAGCTTTACCATATAGCCCGACAGGACAGAAACCTGCAAATGAAACTGGGTTACTGGGGGTAACCGACAAGCCATGCTGGTGCTTCAGGCTACTTGAAAAGAACACTCCAAAAAAGATGGAGATGTTATCGAGAGGCTGACTGCAACTCAAACTGCATCAATGTGCACCAGACGAAAGAATGAAAGGAAACAGGAGGTCAGGGGAGAGGGAGGAAAGAAGAGAGGGAACATCCCCTCTACAAGATGGTGAATACAATGATACAGAGTAAATGAGTCAGCCACTTAAAAATCCAACAACAGCCTCATTTTAGAGACTACTCAGTGAGGCAACTACACAAAGCTTACTGTGAAGTAAAATTAGACAAGCTAGTCTAAACCAGTTTATGCACCAGAATGGCTTTCTGCAGTCAGTCGGATATCTTGCTATCCAAGCTCGCGTGCGCGCTAGGGCATGGAGAAGGAGAAACGGGGACTTCCCCCCTGGATCTCATCCCCACAGACAAAGAGATGGAAGCAAGGGTGTCTGTGAGGGAATGCAGCAGTGATGTTACTGGAGACACAGCAAGCAGCAGTAACCCTGCTGGGTGGTTCGCCACAAAGGGCCGGTTCAGATCTCATCAAGATGAAGGAGCTAATGATGGGAGTAAATAAGGGCGGATGCTCGCAGTGCAAACGGCATTCAGTCAGATTTGTAAAAAAAATAAGGTAATAAATGCAACACATAAGAAACAAGAGCAATTCATGGCAATTCATAGAATCATGACAACTGAGAGGTGACTCGTCTGACCTGATCTGTGCTGAGATGATCTATCATACGCTCCCATCTATTAAAAATTGGGCAACTCGTCAGAGTCCCACAATTTCACAGGTGAGATAATATGATTATAAATGAATTAAACTACATAGCACTGGACTACAACAACATCCATGCAGCCAAATAGTCTATTTTTAATGTGTTTGATTTTATTCAGTTTACATTTTGTAAAGGTGATTGGCTGAATTGAGTGAAAATGTGTTTCAGAATAACTAACGCCTATCAGACTTGCTCGTACTGCCGCTATGCTACTGCTTTCAGAGGATTCATGTTATTGTTTATTCACACATACCTAGCCACTGGACAAAAGACTTGACCATAGAAATGATGCTCTTGATGTCCCAGATGTACGGATAGAGATCGTACAGGATGGTGCGGTTGGCTGTATTGGACAACCGTGTAAACATCTGGATGACTGAGCAGCACATCTCCTCAAACTTCTCCGCCCTTGATTGCCATTCTGCTACCTGCAGGTGACACAGAGATAGAAGGGAAATACCGGTGAGAAACTTTTTTTTTTTTTTAATAACAAAATATATGAAACACAATGGTCTGCAGTGCAGGCACATGTCATCTTATATGCATAACCACACCACCTAATGGACAAAGTGGGTATCACATATCCACCATTTTGTTTTCAACATCTGTCCCTGACAGAGCATGCCGAGTTAATAATGAACTAGTTTCACCAAGAATGAACATGTCCCCTTCCTTTCGCCTCCTGTGTTTAATCCAATGAATCCACTCACCTTTTCTGTGTCCTTTCTTTTGCAGTTGACACTGACAACACTGCTGTTAGCTCGTAGCCAGTTGAACTCCCTCAACATCTGCATGCCCTTGTTTCCATGTTCATAAGGCAGGTAGAAGAGCTCTGCAAGCAAGCTCAGGTCTTCAAGAGCAAGAGGCTCCGCAATGAACAGAGGTTTCTCGTTGGGCCCTGGCACAAAAACATCCTGGGGACAAAACCCAGCAATAATGCAACTAGAATCTTGTGTGCTTTTGATTTTACTTGAACAAGCACATTAAAATAAGAAATTATAAACTGCCAAAAGTTTCAGGCACCTGTTTGGGCTGATCATCCGTCTGCATAGGAGCGATATCACTCCCAGAGTCCTCCTGGATAGATTCCTCTAGGGACTTTGACTCTGTGAGACTCTCTTTGTCTGTGTCCATAGGTTTTAGGTCCTCTGTCATTTTATCAGCCAGGATGGGAACAATATGCTTCTCCTCTGCGTCAGCTTCTGCTTCAGGCTCATCCACCATTTTTTCCACCACCATTTCCATTGGCTCTTCATCTGAATATTTCTTCTCCACTTCCACCTGTTTAGGTACAGCATAAAATTTATTCTTTTTCCCCTTTCATATATAAACCCATTTGATTACTAAAATCCACAGATATTACTCATTCTGATCCTGTAAGCGCTGCTATTAAGGCGTTGCTTTATAGAAATCTTTTTTTTTTAAGCGTTGCTTTATAGCAACAATAAACCTCACCTCATCCTCTTCTTGAGGTCTTTTTACCATGGTGTGTGAGAGTGGATCCAGACAAAGAGGTGGCATGGCTGGAGACATGATGGGCTGCTGGAACACTGTGGTGACCGTTGTGGAAGAGCAGAGAGAAGGAGCAGCCATGGACGACACGTCGACAACAGCCGTGCCTTTGGCACCACTCTGAGGCACCTGTCGGCCTGAAACAGAGTCGACTTTCAGTGGGATGGATTTTTTTGCAAGAACATTATTGATGCAGCTCTTCCAACAAAATCGAAATCATTTAAGTGTCACTGTCTGAAGTATAATAGCATAGCAATGTGATAAAATTGGACTGTTCTTACTGTTGTATTGACGAGGAACACAAAATTCCCCCAGCCATTCTGTGAGAGCCAGTTTTAGAGCAAGCTGTGGGCTGTAGAGCATGTCTGTCTCCAGTTCTTCATCACTCCCTTCATTCTCTAATTTTATCTGGATGGACACTGTGCTGTCCTCTCCATCCGCTGATAAAAGGGGGGAAAAAAGCAACACAAAAATAAAAAAATCGCAGTGATGACAAACATTTTGGTATCACATGGAAAAGTTATTATAAGATCAAAAATTATATATACAGTATTAGTAAATGTTTGGATCACACTTACTCATCACCACATCCTTGCGCACCCCATTCATGTTCGACTTGTACCAGGTGGCCAGAGTGTGGATGGCTACAAAATTAGACTCAAACTCGCAGTTAGGGTTGGTCAGGACTCCTTTCAGTCTTGGTATGAGCTCTGTGGAGCGGCCTTTGTATGGACCCAAGAAAAGCCTCTTCTGATCATAGTCATTAGCATGAATGTTATCCCAGATCACAGGAGCTCTCTTTACAATCTTTGATACCTCCTCAATAGACTCAACAGAGATATCTTTGGACACCACCTTGGGTCCTGCAAAAAAATACATTTCCCAAGATATATTTTTAGCAATCATTTTGAGATGTATTACTGTATGCTAGTAGTAATTATATTTAGCTACATTTAAAAATGCAGTGAATCCTTGAAATGTCTATAGGGGATGCATGGAGTCATGCGTCACTGGATATGTGGGTCAAAGTTCTATACAGCCAATTTTCCCACCAACAGACTAACATTTCAAGGCAAAATGCCAGCACAGGTGTTATTTTTATGCAAACAGTTAATATTGGAGGGATAGCACATAAACAAAAATGCTAAATAAGTCAGTTAGAAAACAGTTCTTTGACACAAAGTTCGTGAAACAAAAAGGGATGTTGTCTGTTGAACATATGCAAATCTGACCAAATGCCATTCTCATTTCTCTGTAGTTTTATGGGGAATAGGATTTTCCCTTTCCAACAACACCATGGGATGTGTAAAAGGAAAGGATGGACTTCAGACTCACCCGTCCACAATACGTCAATGTCTGGCAGTAACTTCTCTCCTACTGTATGGAGATAAGGAGACTGGGGGACATTTGGATAGCAGAATGTTCCGCAGTATTCTGCATTTTAAAGCAAGAAATAAAGCAAATTGTGAATAAACAGTTAAATGACACCACTGTGTGCACAGGATTTGAGTATAAAATTTAGCTACCCGTGGGACAGAAGAGGAAGGTTTCAGGTTCTCCCAAATACTGGTAGATTTCATTGGTAATGGAAACCTGAGCATGTGCAAATGAACTGAACACTTCCTTGTCAGCAGGACACATGTTGTGGTCAATATCATCAAAAAGTAAGGCAAATGACTTGCAGCCAAAGTGTGTGACCTGAGGAGCAGAAAGAGAACATGGATTAAATAGAAAAAAAGGTTACAGAAAAACAGAGACAAACCTATGCATCCAGAGTTTTAATAATGTTCAAAGAATGTGAATGTAAACTATTAAAATACCTGATCAAGTTTCCTCTTAAGTGCAGCAACTTCTTTCTGATTGGAGAAGGTAATGTCCAGTCCAGGTGAAATGGCGTATATGAACTCTATCCCATACTCCTTCGCAGCACTAATTAAAGTCATCAGTTGCTCTAAGAAGAAGTTGGGGAAAGTATAAAATACACTAATACACTTTTTCACATTATCCTGACTTAAAACTGAGCTATGCAGTCTCCTCTTTGACTTGGATAAGTACAGTATTTTCTGCACTATAAGACACACTGAACTATAAGGCGCACCTTCAATGAACGCCCCATCTAGAAAGATTTTTCCCATATATAATCTACACTGGATTATAAGGTGCATCCGATTATAAGGCGCACGTTCAATGAATGGCCTATTTTAAAAATGTTTTCATATATAAGGCGCACTGTCGGTTTGAGAAAAAAGCTTTTCGGTGTGGAAAATACTGTAGGCATTACTTGTTTTACAGAGAGAAATACAGTACAGTAAAACAAAACATGCAGTCTGTTATACCCACCTGCTTCTTCCACCGAGTACAGCTCTCTCCAGAACATCCTGTGCTTGTAGTCATCTTTGGGTGCATATAGATATGTATTCAGTCCCCATTTCTGCTGCCTGTGAAACAGAAGGTCTGGTGAAAGCATCTGGACATATTTATAGTTTTGCCTGTAAATTATTTTAGCTTAATTGTTAATTAAAGTCCATCATACCTTCTGAACAATTCTTTCCTCTGCTCCATTGTCCATGGCCGACCATAAAACCCTGCAATGACGAACAATAGTTAGTTTTACGCCACTGCAGTCTGCAAAACAGGTCAATGAACACGTTTGCGGTGTAGCTGTATTGACTATCAATTTGACCCTAAGTACAACACTGGTAAAAGTCATAAAATAAAACTGTAAAATAAGTTTTTCGTCAATTGTAAGAAAATACCTTCGGCCCGTTTATAAATGTTTTACTCGGTCAATCACGCACAACTTAGAAATTAATAACCAAGAATGAAACCAAGTAAGATTTACTGCACCTCGTTTACACATAATTGATAAATTTCCCTCCATCCACCCACCAGGTTTATGACTTATTAATCGTCTCCCCCAGCTTTTGGTACAGTATGTACGATTATGTGCAAATCACAACATGACCAAATGACAGATGAGTGTTTTCAATCTACCGTATATTGATTATAAACATTACCTTCCACAACTCCACTGATGAATTTCCTGTGACCACTTGGTTCGACTGCAACGCTGGACTCCACAGGGCCAGGAGCCTCAACGCAAGCCTCTCCGGAGACCGGGATGACGTTTTGTTCAACATCCACTGGAGGAGTCTCCGGCGTCTTGTCTTTCTGAACCATTGCTAGATGTTATTTTGATGCCACGTAAATTGTATCGGGATATTTGTAAATCCAATTTAATAGGAAAAACTCGCCAAGCAAAAACCCCCAGTGGAAACAATCGTCGACGTCTTTCGTGCGTCAAGATTACGGTATGGTATCGGCGAGTCTGTCCAAATTATCGACAATTCAGCGACCTCATTTGTAAACTCTTAACACAAATACGTCAAAGCGACACAGGACAAAATTTCTGTTGTTAAATAATGAAGAAGTGCATGGCGTTCGTTTGCACTCGGTCTATCGTTTTCTACTCTTTATGGCAGATATGCCCTGGTTTTCGTAGTTCTTCCTGTTTATACCAACTGCGCATGCTCATAGGACTAGTTTAAACCAGTCAAAACCAGTTCTGCGTGACAAAACACCACAAAGATGTCATCATGTACGAAAGATAAATAACTCACATTGGCCGTTACAAATGCCCAACAAGGTAACGGGACCTTTCTGAAAAATCTATAGCACAACAAATTGAACAAACTAAACATCGTTATTCGCATTTGTACGAATAATTCCGAAATTATTAAAAAATGAACGGCAATGACTGGTTATTGGTAAACCTGTTATGTTGCTGACTTGCTCTGAACGTCGAGTATAACTGCGTCCTGTGTTGACTATCTCGATACCTTTGTAATATCTTGGATTTCCAGAACCTATTAGGAATGCAGGCGAGCTCCAATTAAAGTCAGAGGGGCGGTGCTGTTGATGTTTGTGATCTGACCGTGTAAACCCGGTGACTGCAAATGGTTTGCTGTCTCTGAATGATACATTAACCATTAATTCAGAATGTTAGCGAACTATTGGGGAATAGGTCCAAATAAATGTGTATGTATTCAGTCCTGGTGGTACATGCCGAAGGAAAGGAGGCATTTTATTATGTATGCAGTACTATTGTTCATTTTCATGTGACACTGAATGTGCTTTGATGTGTACTTTTAGTTTACAAGGACATGTATGGATACCCGTACAAATAGACGTAACGTCAGAATTAAAGACCCACGGTGTGAACCTGTTTGTTCTTGCAAAAATTAGGTGATTTTGTTTTCAATAAGGCCCCAACTAAACATGAAAAATTAATGTAGACACCAAGTGGAATGAATCAAAGCATTTTTAGTTCTGTTTTTATTTAGGTTTATCATACTTTGTATTATTACAACTTCTCCCAGTAATTAGGGAATTCATTTCACATACACATTTCCACTTTAAAATGTTTCTCCTCATACAATTTAAATTTGATTTTACAATTAAATAAAGTTTTTAAAAACTTTCACTTATTCCATTTTTTTCCTTTTACTAATTTCATTACAAATCTTCACTTCAATAGAAGGTGTTACCTTGCTGAAACAAAATAAAATAAAAACAATCCAAAAAAAGAAGAAAAGCAAGAGATGCAAAATGTAAAACGTAAAGACAGCATTGCAGGTAAAGAGCCTGTTGGCTCTGAGGTACGCGTGAGCTGCTTCTCCCTGCAGGCTTCTTGTTACCTCTTCAGTTTCTGCTGGGCCTGCTTCAGTAAAGTGTCAAAGTCTAGTGCATGAAACTTGCCTTTCGTAGGCAATGGATCGTACTCTAAAATCGAATCTGAAAAGAAACAGAGAAAAGAGTCGACAATGAATTAAAAAGCCTAGCATTGATATGCTGAGTTGTGAAATCTGCAAAGTATGGCCTTAAGACTTCAATTTTTTTTTTTTTTGATTGGACCAAATAGGAAGGATTCAAAAAACAACACAACATCAATCAAAATTGCATACCCAAATCAGCGTAGCTGGTCCGGCAAAACTGTCTTCTTCCACCAAAACAGACATCAAATGACAACTCATCAGATCTGCGAAGCTTCTCTCCATTCTTAATGGCTTCGAATGCATCCTCGATGTGGTAATAAGTTACAAACCCGTAGTTGTCGCTGTGACAGACAACAAAAGCAAGAGGCATTTTACTATCAGTTTGTCCAACCTCTAGTGAAGATTGTGACAGGTCTTAGTTTTTTGGTGTAGCTTGATTTTAAAAGAGCGACCTGGGTGTGTTACCAGGAGGCTCCAGTTATGAACAAGCATGAATTCACTTTAGCACTGTAGCTTGGCCAAAGAGGTCACAAAAAGACCAAAAAGGTTCAAAGACAGTGCAATCTGATCACATTGCAGCCTGTAATACAGTTTCAGCACAGTACGCCTTTTATTTCAAAACGTTCAAATAAAAAAAGACATGCATGGGCACCAATTGTTCCTCTACTTACCCATGGTCTCTAAAGTGCAGAGTGCAGTCCTCAATGTCTCCAAACAAAGAAAAGCGCTCTCTAAGCTCATTGTGGGTCATTGTTCCCCGAATTCCACCAACATAAACCACCCGGCGCTCCTCCTGGGAGAAGAACACAGTCACCTTTTCAGTTACAAAATATCTGAAACATTTTGCTCTGTGATCAGTGTACCGAGAAAATATGGCCTTACAATGGCTTTTTCTTTACATTTCTTCATTTTTTCCATATTTTTCTTTGCATTGTGATGATAGTTAGGTCTAAATGAGGGTCTGTGGAAGATAAGAAGATATCTTTAATGATTTTTTTAAACTAGAAAATGTGTAGTTATTAAACAAATGCAGTGATTAACACGCAGAAGAGCAGTCATTAATATATCGTACCTGTACAATCTTCTGCTTCTACTTGACCTTGATTGTCTCTCAGGTGATCTGGACCGCGACCTGGAGCGACTCCAAGACCCAGAACGAGAGCGAGAATACGAGTACCTCCTTCTCCTCCTGGGAGGGGAGCGTGACCCAGAGGAGGAACGGGATGAAGACCTGGAGCTACGAGAATGACGTGGTCGATACCTGGGGAAGAAACAGAAGAGAATGCCGTTACAATGGACAATTCTTACCTTTGAAATTATTCAAATCTGAGTGAACTAAAGAACCTGAGGGTGAACCTAACCTTTTTTTAGACGGAGACCGTGACCTGGACCGTGACCTGGACCTTGAGGAACAAGAGTCTGACTCTGAACTACTCGACATGGAGCTGGGAGAACGATGGGATCTTCCTCTAGACGGGCTTCTAGTACTCTCTTTGGGACTAGAACTGGGGCTGTTGTTACGAGAGGCACCTTGTTGCCGGTAAGTCCTTCCAGAAGGCCCTTTCTTGGGGCTTAATTCTTTAGGGGTGACTTCCTGCCCCTGCCAGGAAGGTGAAGCATCAGGAGTCTCCATAACAGAGCTGTTCTTAACCTCATCAGAAAGTGAACTTTCTGGCCTTTTTGTTTTTACAACAGCATTTGTAGACTGGACAGATGATACCAGAGGGGCGGGGGGAGGTTGTGTCGTGGTTGGAGTGGTCTTGATGGCTTTAATAGTGATACTGGATTTTGATTTGACATTCCAGAGCTTGCCTGGCTCTCCAGTGGCTTTGTTGGGGAGGCAATAATCATGGTCCATGCATGCCACTTCAGGGGCCACAGATGAAGATGTGGGTCTGCTGCGGGATCTGGCTGTGGGCAGAGGCCGGGCCTCTATCTGGATAACTTTAGCAGGGCTCGACTTTGAGGCCTCAGAAGCCTTGCTCTTCCGCAGCAGGGCCACAGGGGCCAGGGGTTTCCACATCTGATGGGGAGGAGTCCCTGGAGGAGTCAGAGCTGGAGGAAAATGTGCGTCACAATTACACATTTGTGCTTCAGTGAAGTGAATCTCTTGTTATGTACTCGTCTAAACAAGCAGATCTATGATGACTGCTAATTTAAATCTGAAAGGATTTTTTTGATTTAAATAATCCAGCCTAAGTAAAACTTCTGAATTAAGTATAACTTCTGAATTTAAAAAAAATTAAATTACCTGCAGTACTTGACAGATCATTAGCTCTCAAACGTTCTACAACTGTTTTCTCTGGAACCAGGTCAACACTGCAAAAGAAGCACAACAGTCTATATTACTGGAAAATAGCCTCGGTTTTCCCTGTTGTGTTTTGACCACTGAGATGGTCACCAAAGAAGTTAAATAAAAGCAAAGTTTGAGGTAGGTCTTGGCAAAAAAGTGTGTGTTACACACTAACCAGGGATGACTCTCCTGGGGATTTCTAGAACAACCACAATTCATCACACAGAGCAGCTTGAAGGCTGTAGGGTAACTCACCTGGAGTTTCCTACAGCTGCTGCTCTACCAGAGACCTCCAGTTTACATTGCTCTTCTTTGGCTGATGAGAGAAGGGACAAGAAAATTAGTGCATTGGCACAGTGATTAACACAACCCCACAAAAAGGGGGAGAAAAATCACTGCAAGACCATCATAAGGACAACCGTACAACACAAAGTCTGTAGGGCGCAAACAGAGCATTGTGTGTCCTTGCAGTCCTTTTTTTTAAAGTTAAATGGCAGTTTTCCAAAGGTTTAGCAGCTGTATTTGCCATAACATAAATCATGATAGTTTACATAAGCCCAGTGCCATTAGTAATGGCGTGTACACCGTTCAGCCCCTTGTTGGGGGATATATTTCTGCCCGAGCAAAGACAACAAGGTGAGAAAAATAGATCCGCTGATGGGGCAAAATTCCATTGAAAGAGCAGAAAGGAGCATAAAGCAGCTTCAGTGGCCCCACAGCAACCAGCTAATAAAGGTGACAGTAATGGAGGGCGGGGAACTACAGCTTTGACAATGACCAAATTCCCGTGCAATATTTAAACATTTAGCAGTCTTTTCGAGGAGGATAAGCTTTTATAAGCTCTCCTGCTATGAGTTACTTTTTGGTTATATCTTAGTTCCATAGGTCAGCTCTGCAGGACTATAGACTCAGAACTTTTGTGCACTCGATCAGAAAAATAAACCTTTGCATATGCACAAAAGTTTAATTATTATCTAATGTGACACTTGCTACCATTGAAGACCATAAGTTATCCTGCCCAAACTGATAACACTGTACTGTTGTAAGCTACTTGTAACCATTGCAAAACCGGGACTGAACTGACGCTGACTACATTTTACTGTGACCCTCTTAAACTACTGGCCAGTTCCCCAACTATATTGCAATACACACCAAATACTTTTTAGTGTGTGACACTTTCAAATTTGGAATGAACTACACATTACTTTCAGCCACACTTCAATGATGATTACCTTGGGTTTCCTCAAACTGCTCCAGTAAGCTGGTCAGATCAGCAGCTTCAATACCTTAAAAAAAATTCATCATCATTGGACGATGCACATGCAAAAGTGTAATTCTTATATAAAAACTGACTAAAGACTAACCAATCAAGATAGAGAAGAAAGTTCAGCAGGATTAGGGTTAAAATCCTTCGTTTAACTTTGTTGTCTGACTGTCATGGTCAAAATACATGAATACTTTTATAACATTGTCCTCTAAATGCTACAGAATTCTATAGCTTACAGAATCCAGATTCTTACTAAAGCCTTTGATAAACTGCATGCTATCCAACAATTAAACTTTGAGCTTACCGATCTCACTGGTGAAAGCCTCAACCAGATCCTGCATGGGGCTCTTCGTCATTTGGGGTTTCACTGCTGTAGTGAGTTTCCTTTTCGCTTCAAGCACAACAGACTCTGCTTTTAGACAATGGAAGGTTGTTGGTTGAGTAGAATTGGCTTCTTTGCTACCATTGGCGGTGATTTTGGTGGACTTGCAATCACAATTGATGGGTTTATCAATTGAGGTCGGAGCATGGACCTCAGACACCTTAGGGAAAACAACAGTAATCTTCTTGGGAGCAGTAGTGGGTTTGATTGCAGCTGTTGTGGTTTCAAGACAGGTCTGAGTGAATTCTACAGTCTTAAAAGATCCAGGCTGTGACTGGGGACTGTTGTCTGTAGATATCTCCCTATTAGAGGTAGGAGATGAAGGCTGTTCTGATACAGGAGATTTTGCAGGTCCAGGTACTGGCTGTGGTTTAGGAACCAGAGATGCAGCTGAGGCCCTGCTGGATGAAGAAGCCATGTATGCTGGAGGTACCAACAATGCCTCAGGAGTGGGTGGTGCACACGGTCCCCTTGGTTGCCAGGCTGGTTTGATCAGATCTACTTCATTTTTCACTGCTTGTGAGTTAGGGCGTCGAGGATCCCTGGGGCTAGGGCCAGGCAGGCAGGGAATTGGGGGAAGCTCTTTAGGAAGCTCGGGGAGGCTGGGCCACTTGGAGGTGTTGATCTTCCCTTGATTTTCCACCAAAATTGGCTTCTTTTGCTGTCTGAGACGCCGATATTCAGCTAGACTGAGTGACTTAGCTTTTGGCTCCGAGTCTGTAGGGGCCACGATAACCGGTGGTGTCCCAGGACTGGGAGCACTGGGAGCTGCTTGGCTTTCAAACGATCCTGGGGGTGGGACAGCAGAGTGAGCTGCTGATGAGTCTTTCAGGTTCTCAGAGGCCAGGGTTGGCTGTTTCCGCATTTCATCAGGCTCTTGGGATCGCACTGCTGGGGGCAAATATGTAGGGTTACTCTCGTCATTGCTGGCATTTAACAAATCTCCTTCTTGTCTAACTGACAGACTTGTGGGAACTTCCACATTTGTTTTAGGCAATAGTGTTGTTGTGGATATTTCTTTTTCACTTTGGCATGGGTTTGCTTCATTAGGATTTGATAAGGAGGAAGGTGTTGACACAACAGGCACCTTTGGGAGGCTTTTCTTTTTGTTGGAGGACCTTTTATGAGATATTTTGGGCGATTCCTCTATTGCACGTCTTACTTTACCACTCCTAAGGACCCTTCCCTCCACAGGTACAGACTGGCACAGCTCCTTGCATTTCTTTTTCTTTTTCCTCCGAGAAGGGCTTTTCTCTTTAATCTCCTCCTTCGGTCTCTTAATTATCATCTCATTTTTAACCGGGGCTTCACTCACTGTTACAACTTCATCGTCAACAACTATATGCTCTGAACTGTCAGACGTCACATCATCCTCATGTACAAACTTTTCCACAGTGTCTGTCTCATGCTCTTCATGTGGCAAACAGACTGGGAGATCTACCCCAGGTATTGCCAGGATAGTTTCTCCATTTTCCCCCTGGTCCACAACTTCTAGTAAGATGCCACCCTCGGGCAACAAGTGTTCCTCTTCCTGGTTTTCAACAGACACTCTCATACAGTATGGATGCATTTGCCGGACCAAGTCCCCCAGGCAAAGTGAAAGTTCGCCTTCACCCTCTGGCTCAAAAGTGATAGGAAGCGGGAGGGCCAGGCCTTCCCAGTCAAGCAGGTTATTGTCAGATGAATCTTGCTTCATTGGGCTCAAAGTGAGGAATCCATCTTCTTCTTCCCCATCACTCCTCTGAAGAGAGTATGCTTGCATCCTTGGCAGGCTCTGAGTAGAAAGGTAGGAAGACAAATATCCCGATAAATCCACAATTTTGTCTGCTGTACATGTCTACATCGGTGACTTATGAGCTTGAAAAGGTACCTTTCCCTTTGATGAGGGTCGGCAAAGAGTGTCTTTTTCTGGAGGCGAACGGGATAGACAGAGCAATCTCTTGAGCTAGACAGTGAAACAAACAAGCATAATTTCAATAAATCCTTTTAATAACGACTTAAATATAATGGACGACAAGTTAAGAGCACCAGAGGTCCCCCGGTCCCCCACACATCCCATCCCCCTTTCATTTGCTCTGTACCGAAGTCACAAGGCATGCTGGGAGATGGAAGAAGGAACCTGTGAGACACTTTTGGAATTATCCATGACAGCAGATGCACTAACCGGAGAGTGTTCGCTGCCCTTGTGACCCGACAGCAGCTCAGAGTCAGGCAGCGTGTCAAACGGAGACAGGTTCTCATCATCCACGTTGTCGAGGATCTCTGTCAAGGCAGACAGCAGCGTGGCTTCGCTCTCCTCATCTATCCCTTTAGGCTAAGTAAAATACGAAAAGGAAAAAAAAAACACGTACACAGGTAAACTAACAGTAGAAAGCTTATGGATCATTGATCTTTCTTTGGTTACTATAATACTCTAGTCCCCCTTCTGTCAGTAGTCTTACCTCTATTGTTGGTATGTCCTCAAAGAAAGAAAAGATAGAGGGGTCCAAACTGCTCTGCAGGGCATCTAGAGTTTCCTTAGGGCTCAGCACAGTCGACTAGAGAATGAAAAGATCATTTCAGATTTTTCTCTCTTGCAAAAGACAGCTGATAAAATTCAGTTTGATTCATGTGAAAGTATATAATTGTTCTTGTAAATATTCAAACTTTCTGAATGAAAAAAATAAAACTTCATATTCCCATATTTAAACAACTCATAAAATGCAATGTTTATTTTTAATGTACAGTAGATTTTAGTTTATGGGGATTCTAGACATTTGTCAGAATATTTTTCCATGGTGTTAGCATCCTTGCTGCATCATTTATGAACTCTTGGGCTACATATCCATTATAGCACTACCATTCTGCTGACACTATATTTACCTCTTTAAAAGTAAAACCAATGCCATATGATCAGTGTGTACAGAGCACCTCTGCAAATTGTTCAAAATCAACATGACTGGTCAAAAGAAAACAATTAAAAAATCTTATGCGAAAGACACTTAAACTTCTATTAATAATTGAATTTTAACAGATACCATTTGATGCAACCTCAATCATTTGCAATCATTTACTGTTTGAAAAGCTTTGAATAAACTACAGAAGACTGCATGTACTCTCATTACTGTAGTCTTTCAACACAAAAGACCTGGGGGTTTGTATGCACACCTATCTTTTTTAAAAAGATTTACTTAGTTTTTTTTCTTGCAAACATGGAGACACTGACTTTTGGTTACCTTCAACAAAGTACCTTTCCACTACATGCGTTTATGTCAACATCAGTACTATCTTACAGCCCACGTGTTTCGGTATGTACTTCCACACAGTGGGCAGACATGTTTGGTCCTTGCCTCACCCCACCCAAAGGGGGGGGGGGGCGACTTAGTCCACGTGTTGCACTACAACAAACACGAGCAGTGGCTTCGTTTCAGCTCATTCTGATTCACCACTTAAGAAGAATTGCTTAATTCTTTTACCCTTAAAAACCGGAAGCAGTGATTTAAAAACTACACAGACGAGAGCTATCAGAGTTTGAATGAACTGTGTCAGCCGCTGCTGACGTGTCTGCGTGAAACCGACGTGATTCACCACAACGTGGACGCTCATACACACGCGGTTTTTGAGTGGACACCAGGAAAGCTGCCGCAGTGTCCTGGTGAATAATCACAGGTGTGTCTAACTGTATAGATTATGTTCACTGTCTAAATAAAGAAAGGCATCACAATGTGAGTCATCACTGATGGCATTACCGCATTGATCTGATGTGGAACCGGCACAAGACACAACGGAAGAACTGATTAGTTTGCACCATAAAGCTGATAAGTCCAGACTGAATTGATAAAGCTAGCTGAGCAGCAGCATGCTGCAGTGTGGAGCCACGTGTGTTTGGATCCTTGAATGAACCGTACACCCGGCACTTTAGCATACAAACCCACCGTTGGGATTTAAACACAAACTATTTACATTAACGATCAGACTGAAACTCAAGCCAAGCTGACGAGACACTAATAACACAACTGTCACTTAACTAAACAATCGTTAATAATTAGAGAGAAGACAATCTGCCTCGTTCACCGGCCAAGCTAGCTAGCTAGCATTAAAATACATCTAAATAATGAAAGCACGTAATTACGTATTTACGTTTAATTTACCAACAATAACAACAGAGACATATCTGACTGGAATTCCACCAGAAATCATTAAGTTACTGTTGATAAAGTTAGACCAGTAACACTACTGCTGCATCCACGTGTCACTTTTCCATGCTCAGCGCACAGCTCGAACACACAACATGATCCCGTCTGCGTCAAGAAACAGACAGAAAACTCGTAGCAGTAGGAAAACATGTCAAGAAATAGGTTGGAGATGACATTCCGTACCTCGTCCGGTGTGTCCATGTAGAAACATTGCATATTACACTCAGTTAAAGTGTCGTCGCCTGCTGCCCACCGCACCGCCATCTTTGCTCATATCCTCCCTGCCCGGCGAGTTTCGGTAAGTGAAACGCTCACGAGAGGAACAGGCACGCCGGCAGGGGTCACGTGGTACAACATTCCCGGGAAAATGACGCTAGGGGTCACAGGTTACGTGACCACGTTGATGGTTTTTTTCCCCGCACACTGCCTTTTAATAGCTGGGTGTGTTGTTTCTGCCGCACAAGGACAATAAGTAGTACTCAAAGCAAAAAAAGTTTTATTTTTAATGACTTATGGGGACACTGGCAGAAAAGGCAGATTATATGAATACATTGGTAGTTTAGTTGCCAGACAAAATAATTTAATTCAAAAAACTTTGTTGGTCCTCAAGGGGCAATTGAGGCACTTACAGCAGCATGTAACACTAAAATACAAAAAAAAAAAAAAATATATATATATATGCGCTGTATAAACAGGTATGAACAGTATACATACCTGTTTATACCGTTAAATAATTAAATAATTCCACCAGAGAGATGAACACACTCGAGGGGGTGCAATATGCAAAGCAAGCACCAACTCTTTCTACCATGTGGCTCAGACGACTGTCACATGAGTTAGTTGAAATTTCCTAATTGTATCAATTCAAACATCTCCTGAGCACTTCAGTCATGTCAATATATGATTGTGGTCTAGATGTCTGTGTAGGATCTCAGTCATCCAGGTCATGGTTATCCAAAACGTGTTTTAGTCGATCCAACGGACGTTAAGAAAGTTCTTGAAGACGTTTCGTCTCTCATCCAAGAGACGTCTCTTGGATGAGAGACGAAACTGACATTCATGCACACACATGAATGTAGTTTAATACATAATGTGTTTTCAGGCCTTAAGATCTGGTGTGATCATTAAGTCATAGTGGCCAGTATGTGGAGATACTGAGTCGGTTTGACTTAACATTTTTTCTGACACATTCGCCTATTCTGTAAGTCTCACTTCAGACTCCAGGGGACGTTGTTCAGAAATGTCTCAGCTGTTTTGAAGACTTTATACTATGGAACCACACTTTTATTTTAAGTAACGCTGAATTAAAATCACAACGTACAACTTGTGGTGGATGTTTCCCTGAAACTGAACATTTTATGTTCCAGGAGTCAGTCAATAGCTGTAAAAACTTGTCATTCATTAACACTTCTTTGACAATCACAAACATTTCTATATTTTTTCTGTCATTTATTCCTGATTTTGCAGATTAGTATTCTCTCTCTGCTTGGTGAACCGCTTACTCAAAGAGCTCTTCAATAAAATCATTAACTCAATATAGTACATTTAAAAAAAAACATCCTTATTATTGAGAAATGTCAACAATAGGTCACCTTGTGTAGCTGCGTGTTTCACATTTTTTGGCTCAAGTCCAGGAAAATGTCAAGCAACAATGACTTTCAGTAACCTTTTGTTTTTGGATAATGTCCCATGAAGAACAATATAACTTTAGCTTTGTGCCAACATTTATAGAAACATATAATTGTTTAGTTGTTAACCTCACCAGTGAGGTTTGCTAGGCCCCTCCTCAAATTATCCTTGAGCAAGAATTTCAGATAACCCCTAATCAGTATGCATGTATGGCAGACAAAAGAATGTGCTCAATAGGCATAACAGTTTTCCTGGTAGAACAAAAAGCAGATGTCTCAGTGGGGGATTTGAATACAGTACTGTATCTGTTCCTATAGCTCTGTATGCAAGATGTTTGTATTTTAATGGTTTTGCTTAGGGGACTTTTTAACGCCTCCTCTCAAATGAAGTGAGAATGAGGGTAAAGGAAATATCTCCTGTCTTTCCTGTCTTTCCTGTCTGTCCTGTCCGTCCAGCCCGTCAGACACGTTTCTTTTCCGGACCATAACTCCAAAAGTGTTTTTTTGTTTTTGTTTTATTTTGTTTTTTACATGAAACTTAGTCTTATCAATTATGACATGAACTACTTCTCAAGTGCTTAGGCTCATTCTGGCAGTTGTTTCAGAAATAGATCTGAGATACTTATTCAATATCTTCCAACAAAACCTCCTCCATACATCAGTTCAGTGCTGAACTGGTGCCTCGAGCTATTAGAAACTTTTAATGGTTACAAGTTGAATCTTGGCTCACGCTGTGAGTGGGATTCATATTAGATGAGGATTCCTGGGGCAAACTTGTGAACTGTTCAATATTTTTTTCAGGAATCTTTTAAGTCCATATCTCCCATGAATTGGAGAGAGGTCTTTTTATATTTTTAAATTTTTAGAATTTTTCTGTTTTACTGTTGAAAATCATTTTCCCCTAGATATACAATTGGCCAGAATTGCAATTAACAAGGATGACTTGATGATTTTAAATTGCCAAGTTGTGTCAGTGTAGGTTCTCAGTCATCCAGGTCATGGTTATCCAAAAGCTGTTGAGTCGATCCACTGGACGACTCAACAGCTTTTGGATCGCCAAGTTGTGAAATTTTAAGTCAATTTTCTCTGCTAAAATGTTTTGGGGTAGGATTTCATTTTTTCATAATACTTGAACTGAATACTTGTAAGCACCTAATTTTCTTTCTGGAAGAGGTCACCGGCACATGGAATCCTCATCATATGTCATGCAGTAATTGTCTATATTCAATGAGACACATTAGAATCAATGTGTCTAACAAGACAGTAGCATGTTAATCAGTCAGTTAATCAATTATGATGCTGATGATTCCCTGTTTTCCATATTTGCAGAAGAATAAACTTGTGCTTTCTTGATGCCTTTTCTATCCAGCGGCAGACAAACATCTGTCAACAATCAGTTTATCATTCATTGTCACATCTTTATGAATCTAGAGGTGTCCAGACTCCCCATCAGAGGTTTTTTACTGTCCCTATATGGAGAGATGTAAGACTTCTGATCTGTGTGAGAGAGACAGAGGCTGTGCCTCAATAGATTTCCCAACAGCTACCTACCACTGCTCTGCCGTTGCCATGGATACAGTGCCCTGTCTCCTCGGTGGGTATGAAGGGATGAGGATGGAGAGAAGAGAATGAGCTCTGGCTGCTGCCTCTGCGTCATATTCAAACCAGCTGAGAGCCCCCCCCCCTTCCTTCATCCTCCTGTTCCTCCTCCTTCCTTCCTTCCCACCTTCCTTCCTTCTCATCATCCAATTTTCACACTGATACATCCTCTCTACATTGGTGTCTCGTATCTGTATCGGCTCCTCATCTCCCTCGTCTCCTCTCTCTTGCCGTCTCTCTCTCTCTCTGTTGGCACAGCTTGCTTTCCTCTGTTTGGCTGACCCAGGTACACTTTCTGGAGCCAGCGTGGGTGCAGAAGAAAGACAAAGGTAAGCTTTGGGATGGAGGATGTTTAAGAGTGTTTTGTCTGTGAGTGTAGAGAAATGGTGGGTGGAGAGATAGAACAGCTGCAAGACAAAAAAGACAAAAGACGGAGATTGGAAAGGATGGTATAAACTCACCTGAGATAACAAGTATATGATACCAGGAGTCTTTTGACAAATTTTAAATCAGAGTTTAGGACTCAAAATGGACCCTTTTATTTGTATTTGCTGTCAGAGAAAAACATGCCAAATGTACACACGTAGGTATGTATGTCAGTAAGTGAGGTTGTGAGCGTGTCTGTGTGCAGATACTTTGCTACTGTCATGTAATGTTATGGAAGTGGTGCTGCGTGTTCCACAGCGAGAGATTGAGGTGAATGCAGGGGAAACTTCATTGTTCAGAGCTCTTTTTATGTGATGTATAGATGTATGGGAATCACTCTGTACCTGCAAGAAGGAGAGAGACAAGAGAGCGTGACAGAGAAGTGCACACCTTCAGAGCCATCACTCTAAGAAGAAGCCATTTCTGAAATCACATCCATGTACCCATCCTTTATTCTCTCTCTCCTGCTCATCTGTTTCTCTCTTGCAGTGTTTGGGACGTCTCGCTCTGCCTCCTGTCTCTTACATCTCCCTTTGTTCAGACTGTACCATTTTACATTAGCAGAATCTTGTTCAAATGCCAAACCTACAGTTCGTGACCTACACAGCGCTAAAAGGGATGAATGGTGACAGAGCGGCAGCATAAGAAAGATAGAGCTTGTAAAAAGGAAGAGACACAAAGCATGTGGAGATGAAATGAAAAGATGAGGGGGAAGAGAAGTAAAGGAGGAGGAAGAAGAAGCCTTCGGGGTTGTTCATTCTGTCTCGGTGCTGAGAACAGTGTCTGACATCGTGTATGACATTTAACTGTGATGAGTCTGTCAGAGCGCTGCTGTGTGGGGAACGTGCCCATCAGCTCTCATGTCAGAGAAGATAGTTGTTTGTCTTTTGTTAGCGTGTTGGTTGTGAGTGACAGACAGGAGAGATCACTGCTTTGTTGAACTAGGATTCAACTCACTTGAGTGGCTTCTTCAATACACAGACAAGCAGTTTGACATAGAGTATCAGAAGGATGTTAGATGAACTATATCACCCCTTCATACACACAATCTGTCACAGATGTCAAGCTGTAAATAATTAAAGTTACCTCTGCCAGCGAGGCAAGGTTTTCAATGCTGTGTGTTTGTTTTGTCTGTCAGCAGAAAAACAAAAAAGTAAATTTTGTGAGCCTTAGTAAAGGGTTCAGGAATTCTAAGAAGGAAGAACCCATTAATTATAGGAGTGGATGGAATTTAATTACATTCAGCAGGAAGGTTGGGCACGTTGTCAGGAAGAAGCCATTACCTGGGACCGTATCCCGTCAAAGAGGCTGATTCAGGAATACTTTCAAATTTTTTGAGTATTTTTTTAAATATTTTTTTTGGTAACACTTCATAGAAGAGCTCTATTGTTTAATGAGGTCATTTGAAAACGCCACACTAAATTAATCATTTTAACTGCAAACTTACTTACAGTTGAAGTTGATCATATATTTGTCAAATGTTAATTTCTAATTTCTCATTTATTTTAGCATTTTTTTCATTTTTTAGAGAATTATTTTCTATTAAATACCATTTAGTGTGTCTGTTACCTTTTACAGAACTACAGTTGCAACCATTATCCATTATGTTTCGACAATTGTTCACATTTCTCTGTCCTAACTAGTAACTGTTGTGACTAGTGGCTAGACTGGTGGATATACAGCTGTTATCATCCATCCATCCATCCATCCATCCATCCATCCATCCATCCATCCATCCATCCATCCATTTATTTATTGAGGTCCTTTATTCCTAAGCCCATTTAGGTCTCTGTATTTGTATATTCCTTTATTTAGTGGGTTATTTATTATTTATTATTGTCTCTGTCTGGTGGGTTATTATTTATTACTCTTTCTATTTGGTGTTGGCATTACTTTCTGTGTACGTACTGTGCTGTGTGTAATGTGAGGGAGAAACTAATTTCCTTGATGGAACCTCCTGAAGGGATGAATAAAGTCCTACTCTACTCTCTATCCATCCATCCATCCATCCATCCATCCATCCATCCATCTGCTTGTAGAAGAGACAATCATCTCTTCTTCAGTAGGTCACGGGTCTGCTGGAGCCTAGCTCAGCTGGCTGAGGGTGAGAAGTGGGGTACACCTCAGGTGAGATGCCAAATTCTCACAGGTCCATATAAAAGATAAAGGACCACTCACACACACACCTACAGACAACTTGGTGTGACCAGTTCACCACGGTTGCATGTTTTTGGACGTGAAAAGAAGCCAAAGAAACCTGAGAGAACCCACGCAGACACGGGGAGAACATGAAACCATAATCATAATCAGTTATGCTCTACAATCTCTACAATCAGCTGCACCCCTGTTGCACGAGCACCTTTAATGAGGACCACCATATTCTTTCAAACTATTCTGTGTGATTGCAGTTTCTTCTGTGACGTAAGAACAAATACAAGACGTTTCCTTTTATCTGTATTTATAGTTTAGTCCGGTCACAATAACAGTGATGCACTTTACCTTTTTCTCCATCTGGATCACTTAAAATGGCAACAAAATCATTCACCTTATAGGAGTCGGTCATGAGTTAGTGCATTTGTGTAGTATTGGAGAATGGGCTTACTCAAGCCCAGAGGAGTTATGCGATAGACGGGAGAAGAACCCAGAGATGTAGAGGAGGTGAAGGAAATGAAACAAAATCACATCAAGTCGTGTAAAGCTGCAGAAACATCAAGCTCCTGTCAACAGGATGAGGAGATAAAACTGGTGGAGTGAAGTAAGATTAAATAGTGAGAAAAAAAGTAGAAAAAAGAGAAGAGACAGAGTTGCTGAAAAAGCAGTCTGCAATCAAGACATACGGTTTACATGCAGGCCTCGCTGAGTGTGAATATGCGCACATGTGAGCATGCAGGCTCTTCCCGTGGGTCTTCAGAGTCCCTGCGCTCCAGGTGGGCTTTGCATTTTTAATCGGCGCTGTCTGTAGTGATAAACGCTAGTCTTTTCTCTGCAACAGAATAACAGTAGTAGCAACAGAGAAGGACTGGAATAGAGATGGAAATCTGTCATACATGGAGCAGTGTGTGTGTGTGTGTGTGTGTGTGTGTGTGTGTGTGTGTGTGTGTGTGTGTGTGTGTGTGTGTGTGTGTATACATGTATGTTTGTTTGTCAGTAATGACCCTCTGCTTCTAGACTGTTTATCTCCCTCAGCAGTGCAGGACAAAAATGGGTGACGTATAACTGCCACACACACACACACACACACACACACACACACACACACACACACACACACACACACACACACACACACACACACACACACACACACACACACACACACACACAGCTTCACTCTCAGATACCTTGAAGGATCTTTCTATTTCACTCGTCTCTCATTTTCCCTCCCACTTGTGTTGCAATATGTCTGTTAATGATGCAGCTCGAGCATGCACACTGCCAACTTCCTGCCTCTGACAGAGAGAGAGAGGAGTGTTACCGTGGTGTACATGCCCTGCTTTTGTACCACTCCCTCTAATCTCTCCTCCCCTCTGTCCATGTTGTTTTCCTCAGAGTTCGCCCATGTGAGCTGTGTGTGGACTGAGTGCAGCTGTTTCATTCCGAGCAGAGCCCAACATGTGAGAAGATGTCTGTTGGAGGTTGTGCTTGTCCCGGTGAGTGCATACTCTTTCTCTCCCTCTGCCTGTCTTATCCCTTTTCTGTGCTCAGTGGTGCTGTCAGAGCGATGACTTATGTAAAAGTGGTGCAAAGCTGCCTAGGGCCAGAGTGTAGGCTTGTGCGTGCATATATTTGTGTGTTGGTGAAGCCGTGCTCCATTCTCAACACGTCTTAAAACAAGGTTGCAGCCACTTGAGGACCGAGTTGTTCAGCAGAACCTCTCACTCACAGTTTCATGTATAACCACTGATCTACTGGGTTCAGTCACAGCGGATCACTGGCTCTACGTGTCATCCCCTTTCTTTTCACTCTTTTTCCTCAGCTTCATGTGATCACCGTGGGTCTGCCTCTTCATCGTCTGCCCTCTTCTGTGTCTGCTGGAGTTAATGGAAATCACTGCCTAGTCTCACAGGACTTTTTTTTTGTTGTTGTCATAATTGTCTCACCGGTCAGAACTGGATGACACACATGAGCTTTCCTTTACTCACTGCGTAATGAGTTCAAGCTGCTCTGTCTGAATGCATTTAAACCAGTAGTTTAAGGTACTTGAGAAGGTTTGACTGAAAGTTGATAATTTTTAAACAGCTGTCTGCATTTGTCAATGTGACTTTGCATTTTGCAGTTCTTCACTTTTAGAACCTAACATAACATTGACAGTGTATGTGATTGGTGTGTCTGTCCAGACGTGTCAATTTTTTTTTTGCCTGGAGCCTATGTCTCAAACTACATATACTTATTTCACTAAACGTCACACACACATCAAACATAACAAGCACTTGTGTTATGAGGTGCTTTAAGTTGTCTTTGTTGCTTCTAAGGAAAGATTATGTAATTTTTTATTTTATTCTTCTACATAAACAGTATCCAGAAAAATCTATGCTACTTTAGGGCAACATGAGGAACAGAGAATATGTTATTTACTGATGACTGTTAGTTACGTAGGTGATCTTGTAAGGATTTAATAAAGTTTATATAAAGTCTTGGTATTCATACTCAGGCAAAGCCATCTCTTCTTTACAGTTTTAGGAAGTAAACTGTTTCTTATCTGTTGTTTCTCCACGTATTGTTTGATTCTGTTTTTGTCAGTTTTTCATATTGACTGTTTAAATGTGAAAAACAATTGACTTGTGCAGCGTGAAAGCCTCGTAATGCCAGGGGATGGGCTCCATGCAACAGAAGGGAGCAAGTAACAGATAGAAATTGAATTGTAGCATCTGCTCAGGAGAATCTCAGAGAGGACAGATTGAATTAGTGTGTCAGTACCGTTTCAATGGGGATGTTCTGATTCATTGGTAGTAAGCCATCAGAGGGAATAAAATTAAAGAGGCTTCAGTTTGATGTGCTCATCTCAGATCTTTCTCCACTGTCTTGCTCTCCTTAGCTCAGTTTTCTCGTATCTTTGCTGCCATCGTTCCCTCTGTTTTCAGACTTTACTGGTGGAGGAGAAACTTTTAATGACATCCACATGTTTTTGAAGAATACGCTGCAAAAGAGGTCAAAGCCAGCGAGATCTGCCATGTGTTTATGCATGCATGCATGCTAGTGGGTTTGCAGATGTTATATACATGCTTGTACACATTCAGGAGGAGCCTGTTAGAACAAGTTTTGGCTGGTCGATCGCTCAGATTACCACTGAGCAATTCTGACACTAGTTTGTAGTTTCCATGTTCCTCTGTGTGCATGCTGTAAGTCATTACATTTGAAGGCTGGTTTGTTTACATTCTTGTATGATGGTGGATGGAAGATCCGCCCCATCCTTTGTGTGTGATTCTCCATTGGAAAAACAAATTCTCTCATTTATTAACATCACTTCTGCTTTTCTTCTGCTCTCTTTTTTTTTGTATTGGATCAGTGCGTTATAGAAACATGAATCTAAATGGCACATGGCATTACGAGACAGAATGCTGACAAATAAAGGACAAATTTATAGTTCATTGACAACACTGTGACATCCTACAGTTGTTGTGATTTAGCTGTGAATCATCCTTTTTAATGCTTTGTTCCCCACATGAAAAACATCCATCCTAACATAGCGAAGCCAATCACATCCTTTGTTCAGTCTAAATGGTAAAAATAGATTGCCTGTGAGCTGAAGATACCCCCCCCCCCATTCTCACACGCACCCACTCAAGTATGCACTGCTCTCTCTATCTCACCCTTTTCACTCTAACCCCTCCCATTTCTGGCACCCCCAATCTCACTCTCTCCCCCTCTTCCTCTTTCGATCTCACTCCCTGTTTCTGTCCCTCTGTGTCACTCCCGCATCCCTCGCTCACTGCCTTATGCAGTAACAGTCGGGTTACCTCGTGCAGAAAGTCACATGGCTCCTAGTTAGAGAAAAGTGACTTAAAGCAGAGCTAAAATGGCAGCCAAACAGCCAGGGCTTTAGCTGTTTTTTCTTTTTTTTCCTTTTTGTTGATTATGGTTACACAACTGGCACAGCTTTATGCACCGCACTGAAAGCCTGTGCTTCTCTGTCTTTTCCTCCTCAGTTATCCACTTCTTTCTTTTCCCCTCCTCTCTCTACCTTTGTAAGTCTCTTAGCTCTTGTTTGTTAGCTCGAAATGGCTGTGTGTGCAGAGGCAGAGAGGAAAAAGGAATGCGTGGGAGATGGAGATGCTGGGGAGTCAGAGAGACGGTGGTGGCGGAGGGGCTGACTCGCTGTGGTGATGTCACATCTGCTGCAGGCCGACAGGATAGCAAAGGAAAGCTTCCATGTGTCACACAGCCAGAAGGAATGGGTTTATGGAAAACAATATTTCTGAGGAGTAAAAAATATTTTTCTTTCTGAGCACCCCTTAATTTGTGAGAGACATGCTGCGGCATCTTTAAAACATGAAAGTGGCTTTGGTGCTAAGATAGGGCGATGTAGCAGAGCCCTGGGAGAAATATAGCCGTGCTGAAAACAAAAGAAACAAATAAAAATAGACGTTTTTATCAAAGCAATGTGCCAGCTGTGTATTTACAAGTATTTGGATTTACAACTGTTGTGTTGGTCGATACACCCACTCTCCAGATTGATTTTTTTTCAAGGACATTTTATATTCTGAGGCTGTTAGGGAGATTTCTGCCCTCAAATAGAATGTATAGTACTAATAATAATTTAAATCGACTTGAAAAGATGATGTCAGCAGGTAGAGTGGGACAGGCTGGTCCATTTACTTTGAATTAGAGAGTGACTCATCAGGTTTGCAGAGCCTTTGTTTCAGATGTGACATTAAAATAAGTGCTTCTGAATGTAAGGCCTGTGGTTTAGTGTCAGAATGACATTCTCACTGTTTGTTCCTCAAGTTTGTTCCATTTGTTCAGTTCCAAAAAAGATATTAAATTTCTTTAGGCTTTACTTCGTGGTGAATTTTTGTTTTTGCACAGAAATATTGAGGAAGTGAATTTGGTTGACACATTTGTTCAGTGAATTTAATTTCAAGGAAAACTCAAGTAAAAAACAACCAAGTCTGCAGTTGAACCCATCTCAGTTCTCTGTGTTTGTCTAATTCTGTCTGGATTCAGATCGGTGACCTATCTTTTTAGAGAAGCCCATAACAGCAACCTTTACACACTGGTTTCTTTTGTTATCCTACAGTTTATGGTGAACACAAGCTGTTAGACTTCCTCCTGTCAAGCCACAGTAGAATCCTGTGAGTGTGGTCTGTGTTAGTTCTGCCTGCTGCCTTGATGCTATCTCCACCTGTCAGGTGTCACAGCAGTTTCCCTGACAGCGATGCACTTCCACTGTGACAGTTTGAAAAGCTACAACAGGAACAAGAAGGTGTCACCAGAGCTCTCTTCAGATTTCCTTACTGGTGCTTCACTTTCTCTGTGTGGGGTTTGCTTACAGACGCAATAAAAAAACCCTGCAGGTTTTGGAAAATGCTGTTTAGACATAGCTCTTTTGCTGCCTGTGCAGATAGTTGAAATCCTTTCACAGCTCACCACATTTTTTTAAGTGTAACTCCTCACCAATATTTGGTTAGTGAACAGATTGATTAAATAATCACATTTTTGTATCCCTCTCTTAGAGACAAAGTTATTTATTTATTATATTTAAGAAATTTTGTCATGTTAACATTTTACATTTCAACGGGACTTGTTCAGTTGATTTCCATTTTACTGTCTGCACATAGTTCCTATGTTCTGGACACCTGACACAATATGTCGGGACAAGTCGGGTGTGCTCGTGGTAAATAGTCCTGAGTATGTTTTCCAACACATTGCCTGGTATTTCAGTGTCAATGCAATACACTCTACCTGCATGAATGAGAACATGTAGGGCGGTCTGGTGTGCTAGGGACTAATCCAAGAGGGTACATTAGATTTTTGGGGTATTTCTATTCAAATACTGTACCCCATGACAGTTGCAGATAATGGTTTATATTGGATATAATTCAG
Source organism: Antennarius striatus (assembly GCF_040054535.1). Lineage (NCBI taxonomy): Eukaryota > Metazoa > Chordata > Actinopteri > Lophiiformes > Antennariidae > Antennarius > Antennarius striatus. The sequence goes on along the minus strand of NC_090786.1, from coordinate 13,057,589 downwards.
TTGTATTTGACTCTATTCCATGATGCGGAATCCGAAACAGTGTGGTTTTTGTTTACAGTTTGAAGATGTTTAATCTTCAGTTCAAAACACTGCCGGGAGTACAAATATTTAACCTCTCCTGAGGTCATCAACAGTTTGTCAGTCATTAAGGTCACAAAAACAGCTTAACTTAAAGTGCTATTATGGTCATTACCTTTGTTAAAGACAAAAGTGGTTTGTTTGCTTTGTGCATCATCCGAGTCATTAGTGCAGTATTATTATATTACTTGTACAAATATGTTTGTTCACACCTTAAACTGTAGTGCTTTTGACCAAGTTATTTCGTTAGTTTAAATCAGAATCAGAAATAGAATACTTTACTGATCCCTAAGGGGGATCTTGCTTTTTGTACAGTAGCATTTCTCCAGATAGTATAAGAGAAAAATTCCACAATCAAGAAGAAAGAATAAATAACCAAATAAGTAAAAGAATGTAAATGTAGGGATATGTTTCACAAGCCCTGTGGATCAGTCTGTTCAGTCTGTTGGTGTCTGCCATCCACAGATCACTGCCCCAGCACACCACAACGTAGAAGAGAGCACTGACCACCACAAACTTGTAAAACACCTGCAGCATGCTGTTGCAGATAATAAACGACTTCAGCTGCCTGTAGAAAAAGAGATGGTTTTTGCCCTTCTTGGAGAGGATATCTGTGTGCTTCCCCCAGTCCAGTCTATTGTCATCATGGATCCCCATGTATCTGGTGTCATCTCCCTAGCAGTCAGTTAGAAATTTATTTTATTTATTTTTGTTTAATATACTCAATTAATCCCCAAAAAGAAATTAATGGCACACTCTAGTGTTAGTAACATGTATATATTAGTGTCTACAGGCCCTGAACAAACAAACACACACACACACATGGGGCCTGTAAGCATGTGGGGGGAGGTAGGGTGGAAAGCACCTCCTGCTTGGTGCACCCAAAAGAGCAACTTGAAAAGGGGATAGTGCCTTGCTCAAGGGCACCTTGGCAGTGCTCCAGAGGTGAGCTGACACCTCCCACTGTCAGCTCACACTCAGGGTATTTTTGGGCGGGAGCGGGAATCGAACCATCAATCTTAGGAACATTGGACAACCTGCTCTACCACTGTGCCACTGCCGCCCCCAAATGAAGAAGCCTGTTGGATTAGATGCAAAACGTCTCAAACCCTAAACAGAAGTCCAGTTGCTTCAGATTCAACCAGGAGGATTACTGTGACCTGGATGAATGAGAATCCATACCAACATTTCCTTTGATTCAATTCTGAAGCGTGAGGGTGATGCTCCCCTTGTCTGCCAGCAGAGGGAGCTGCTGTTCTATTACAGCTCACTGAGCAAACAGTGATCAGCAAGAACTGGGCATAAGTCAAGGCCACAAAAGGCAAACATTGGAACGTGGATATTTGTCCTGAAAGAGATTTTCAGTTGCATATCTTTTTTAATTTAATCTTATTTCTTGAAATAATGATTTGTATGAAGAATGGTCTGCTATTGTGAAAGAAAACTTGGAAAAGGTGTTCAGACGTGAAATTTAAGGTCCATGTGGTGACAAGTGTTGTGGTATTTTGTTTCTGTGAAGCAGCCCACAGTTCATTCCAGATACATCTAACCTCATTTGCAGCAGATACTGCATATCTTTGCTCTACGCCTAACATGGGCTTTGTGTGGTTAAGAGTGTCTGGTGTGGATCAGCTTTGTTTACTCTTTAATGAAATTGACTTTTTGTTTCTCACATCTGCATTCCTGGTTTATATAACTCCATTAACTGACTGGCAGGTCAAGTGAAAAACTCAATAAAATGAGCTTTAAAGGCACTTTGAGACCACAAAAGGGGTTTCCATCCTCAGACACACAGCTTGTAAACATGAGAGAGTGGGTATTGATTAAAAATGAGGCAGTAGATTATACTCTTACATAATCTGAGGCAACGACTGGCTCAGGACTGTGGTCTGAGGGTTTTCTCTCAAGAGGAGACATTAGCCAAATTAATAATGTTTCGTGAACATTTACAAGGTTGGCTAAAATTAAACAGCCTATTTTGGTTACTATTTATTATCAGAGATTTCCAGAATAATCATGTTTGAATAGCACTCTGTGGATTATATGAAGAGGACTGTTAAGGCCAGGAAGAACTGTTCAGAACTGGATAACCAGTTTAAGTTCTAATAGTTCCAGTAGAGCTAGCAAAATATTTTCGCCTTGTATTTTATACATCATGACTGGTTATTGGTGAAATGTCTCTCTGGTAGGAACATAAAAATAACATTAGATACAGCAAAATTTCAAAGGAGACAGTTTTTGGTATGTAACTGAATGCAGTCATATGACACTCGCTGAAGTACTTGTAGCACAATAAATATCAACAAAATAAAAGGACATGAATATAAACTGTTTTTATTTTGTAGCCAACTTGTGGGACTTGGAGAAGCACACAGTCTAATGAGTCCATTGGGTTGGTCCCGGAGTTTATGTCAAGATTTTTTTGTGAAATCCAATTCAACCAACCATGACTTGGTTGGTTGAATTGGATTGAATTTCAACCAACCAACCAACCAACCAACCAACCAACCAACCAACCCACAAACCAACCAACCAACCATTAAAACCATCTTGCCAAACATAATGAGTCCCACCATCTCTATTCATAAAGTTCAAGTATTATAGTTTAGACAATAATGCATCAGTAGCACTCATTAAATCATACAAATTATATAATTCTGGAGGGAGTCCTCTAATAATCCTCTTAATTATTGCTGTTCAGTTTTGAATCTAGATACTAGTGATGGAGCAGAGGGTAGGAATTTGACATTGCTCTAGCTCATGACCTGTTACATCCCGCTTCAAAGCGGTGATGTACTGCAATTGTCAAAGTTCATATGTTGTTCATATGTCCATTTGTCCGTTCGTTCATCCACTAGTATGTCCACCAAATATCTTGCAAATTTGACCTTGACCTTGAAAAAACTAGGTCAAGGTCAAATTTCAAATTTTGTACTCTCAGGAACCGGATAAGATAGAAAGATGAGGGAGAAGGCCAGTGTAAGACCGTAGATCAAAGCTTGTGCTTTGGCCTTCTTCATATGCACTAGTCTGTGCACCAATTAGGTACTGGTACTACTTTCAGGGTCCCCTGACCTGCCGTCAAAGTAGACCAGGGTAAATTGCGGAATGTTGCTGTCTCTGACTGTTTACTCTTTTTTTGTTTACTTTTTTTTTTTTATTACTCTTGCAAATTGTATGGTATTACTTTGTGAGCACACAGTGACAGTGAGCTAACCGGTCAGACGGGCTGACACGGGGCCCCTGTGGCGGGTGGGCCCCTGTTTGTCCCGGCGCGAGCTCCAATGGGCGGGGAGCCCCGAGAAGGCGGGGCCTATGTTTGCTCTGGCAGGAACAAAGGCTCCTGTAGTAGTAGTAGTAGGCAGGTAGCATCGCCCCCATCCCGCTACTGAGCTTCCTGTTTGGGGTCCCAGTCTGACATGAACCAGAGGAACTAGCCGGAGTTTGTCATTCCCCGCGTCCTGAGTCTAGTCCGAGCCGGCGGGGATTCATTACTGTCGCTCGGAGCTGTTTCCTCCACCGTCCATCCGCTCCGGCTAGCAACGCGGCTAGGTGGCTGGAAGCACGGAGCTAGGGTGTTTTGCAACACCGCGTCTCGGTGAACCTTTCTCTGCAGGTAATGTCAGCCTACAGCCGCCCCGCTTATTCATCAGCCGTCATTCACAATAAAGAGCCGAAGCTGGGTCAAACAAGTCCGGAAGAATGTGAATGGGTCGCGGCCACAGCGGAGTCTTAGCGGCTAGCTGCTTTTAGCATGAAGCTATTGAGGGTTAAACGTCCTCCGCTAAAGGGAACGCGGCCCTGCGGCTTAAGCTACGCTTGGGATTTCATCTGAAACGGAATGTTATCCCATCTGTACATGTTCACAGGCAAAAGTGTAAATTAACCCAAAATTGCAATGCAAGTCTGTATTAATTAATAATTATTTGCTGGCTGTCAGACAAGAGCTGTAACTCCATTGTTTGCTGTGGATTGTTTGAGCACACATAGTTCTCTTTCTGTAAAGTTAGCCTTTGTTTGTTATGCATCACGAGCAGAACCATCAGGTTCTTCCAGTACGAGCTGCTGGAAGGCGTTTTTATTTGTCATGTGCACATTGATTCAGGAAGCCTCGCCGTTGAAGTCATCCTATTTTTTGGGGTGTTTGTAAATGTCTACACGACGTGAGAGGATGTAATAGCACGTCATAAGAACAAACATGATGCACACACACACACACACACACACACACACACACACACACACACACACACACACACACACACACACACACACACACACACACACACACACACACACACACACATATACATACACACACATATATATATATATATACATACACATAGTATGGACTAATGCTGTCAGGAATTTGTGTGTGTGTGTGTGTGTGTGTGTGTGGGAGCAGGGGATAGCTTGTAGGTCAAAGTCTCTGCATAAAGAGCCATTGTTGGTGATCCTTAGCAGATTCACCCCTACGTTAGTGAGAGGATGACCTCCCACATCTCTCATTTACACTGAGACGTGGAAGAAAAAGGTGAAAATGAATGGAGGAGTTAATCCAGGAAGGCAGACTGAGTTGTGGAGTAGAGCTCTAGCGTTCATGCTGGCTACGTTAATGTCATATACGTATGTCTTTATTTGTATTCTTTTTACTTTACGTAAATAGTCTGCTTGTGGCTTGGTCCACAGTTATTAAGGTTAAATAACACAACATGCTGGGCTTTTACCACTGACCAGACGGGGCTGGGTTGGGTTTTAATGAAGACATGCTGTGATGATGATGAGGATGATGATCCACTGTTGTGTGTACCATGTGCCTTCTCTCTGCGCTCTGCTTTACATTTTGTCACCATAAACCATGCGACACATTGCCAACATCTTTGAACGTGAAGAAATGGGAAATGTAAATGTGAAGAATGTGGTCAAAAACTGTCCATATGCCCACACAAAGAAGCTACACAGTCCATTATTTCCTTAATGTGTGGTTTTTTGTTTACTACACACTTCAGAATGTTGTACTGTTGCGTTTTTCTGTAGTTTTTGACAGTGTTGATCTTTATCTGACATTTTGTGGTTGTGTTGTTAATGTAAAGGATTCATTGCGGTATATAGTGTTGATGCATACATTTTTTCTAAAGGAACATCTACTTTTGTATGCAGCAGGGATATAAATGAGCCTTAAATCCTAGTGACAAACTGACATTCTGCTGCCTCCATGTGCTGATCAGATATTAAAGCAGGACACGTCAGTAACACGTCCTCTGGGGCGAATGTAAGGGGCAGTGACCATGATCCATTATCTCAGTGTAGCTTCTAACTGGCCAATCCATTATAATGTATTATGATTACATGTAGTCAGATTTAATTAAATGCACCCACTGTGTGTTGGGTCTCCTTCTGTGCACATATGTTCTGGATTTTTTTTTGGGGGGGGGGGGGGGGGGGGCGTTCTGGATTTGTTTGAGCATGAATGGCTTCTCTGGATAAATAAGGGTTAACAACAGCCAGGGCAGCAAGAGGGGGGATGGGTAGAAAAGGCAACTGAAGGGGGAGACTTGCTGCATGCACACACAAGCGCAGTGCATGGTTTGAATCTCAAGGGGATGTATGCATAGAGGAGGGTTCCCTTTAGTGATGTGGATAGTACAGGAACACAAAGAACACACTAGAACCCCCCCCCCCATTTTACTGATTGTTTTTTTTCTGCAGGTTGATAAAAATGTCATTTTCCCCACTTGTGGTGATTTATTTTTTTGTCCATTTGCCAGATTGAAGATTCATTAAATAATGAAAGCAGCAGGAAATTGCTTCGGTAGCAAGGTTTCAGTAAATCTCAATGAAATCATCCACCGTCAGATTACTTAAATGATGCTGTGATTTGAATGAGTTAAGTCTGGAGTAATCTAAATCTGCTTTAAATCTCTGCTCGTTTTTGTTTTTTTCTCTCTGTGGTGTGTTCATGTGCAGGCTGTTCGTCAAAGTCATTCAAGCTGTACTCTCCTAAGGAGCCCCCCAACGGCGGCAGCTTTCCCCCATTCCACCCAGGCGCTATGCTGGACAGAGATGTGGGGTATGTCTGGGTGTTGAGATGCTCTGTGAAAAACCAAATGTGTCTAAAACTAGAGATTTATGTGGGTCATTAAATCTTGAACTGTATTACCCTCCTGTTACTTATTGCAAGCTTAAAGTATTTGTTTCTCATCACATGGATTCATGAGAACATTTTTCTATTTTCGGTATTGAAGTTTTATGGATTATATTTATAGGACTTTATTATTACTGCACTCTTGAAATTGTTCTTTTTCATCAAACATCTGATAGTTGACTTTTTACAGGATTACTTGTGACCTTAAAAAGGGAAAGTAGACATTCGAATGTAAAATGTTATACTACAAACACTGTCATAACTGTTAGCAATATTCACACAAAAGACACACACACACACACACACACACACACACACACACACACACACACACACACACACACACACACACACACACACACACACACACACACACACACACACACAAAGAAATATCAGTTTCTTCAGTCTCCACCTTCAGGGAAAATGATTGGGAGCATTTTGGTAATTTACTTCAGTAAATGCAGCAAAAAAAACCCCTAACAAAACACAAAACAAAAAACTTTATTTAAAAAAGTCTGCCATTGTTGTATGCGATAACTGTATAAATATATGCTGGTCTAAAAAACAACATCACAATGCTTGAAAAATATAATACATAAAATTTAATATTTTGTAAATGAAATATCATAAATGAAAGGTAAATGCAAAAAGAATAAAATGAACTTAAAACAAAAGATATCCAAAAATACCTTTTTGAAAGCTAGCATGCTTCTGGATCTTTTTCCTTTTGGTGTTCTTTTGTTTATGGTGACCTCAAACAGCCTGAATTTGTATTACTGCCACCCTCTGGCAGGACTGCACTACTATCAGGTGGAGGTAAAAAGATGTAAAATTGGTCTGAAGACAAAACCATTATCGTGTATACTAATCTTTTGTTTTATTTTATTTTTTTACTACTTTATGATTGTTTGAAACCCTTTGTAGTTGCAAGAACTGAATATTAAACATCTTATTGCTCCATGTCCGGGTTCTGTTCTGGGTTTTTATCTGAGAACTCCATGTTTGTTATGTCAGACTAGAATGTGATTTCGATAAATAGTTGGCTGTTAGGTACATCTGAGATGTATTTGAGGTTACGAAATTTCATATGTTAGTCATTTACTACTAAATGCACATACGGTTGGTGTTGCTTGTGTTTCTTCAGTAACAGTAGTTGCTTTTGTATTTTTCCTACCTTCAAGGCCTACACCCATGTACCCCCCATCCTACATGGAGCCTGGAATGGGGTCAGTACACTGATGCTGGAATAATGAACAGTTGTGGTTTGTCGTACTGAATTTTTAAAGATATTGCACATAGATGTTCTAAATGTGTCGTTAAAATGCGAGCATTTGCAGTGCCTTGTCATTGCTCCTGGCTCATATCATCTGTTTCCACTAGAAACATAAAAGTTCGTGATGCAGCCGAGACAGCGTTGCTAAATCATCCTTTGTTTCAGGAGACCTACACCGTATGGAAACCAGACTGACTACCGGATATATGAGCTGAACAAAAGGCTACAGAATTGGACAGAAGTGAGTCACACCATTATTCACACAGATTTAACAACTTAATGTTCAGCTGTTGCTGTAAAAAGATAGACTTGGTGTTTCATGTTGGAGTCAGTTTTCATATTCTGAAACTCCTGTGCTGCTTACTATTATCAAGGTTTCATGTGTTTCCTAGCAGCTCGTGTTTCAACCTCAATTACATTCAGGCTCTTAATAGGATTACTGATGTCTGATCAACCTGACTAAAATATAATTTCGCTGCCAACTGTTTATGTGCCTTAGTAAGCAGTTGAGGAGCCGTTGTGTGCCTGGTTTTTATGTGTCACGCTAAATGTTACAACAAATAAATGCATCTAGACTGTAGTACGCAGTAGGAATTTTACCAATGATTAAGTTTTATCTCTAAAACATCACACACACTGCTGCACAAACTAGGATAATCTACTGGATTATTGAGCTTCTATTTTTGTGTCCTCTTCAAGTTTTAAACTTGAATGTTATGTTTTGTATCAAGGCTAACATAATAAGTTGTTTTGTGTATGATTATTGTGGCCAGAATACTTTTAAATAATAACAATAATACCAATAATAACTTAATTTATCAATTAAATGGTAATACCATAGGATAAGAGTGCCATCAGTCAACTTTATCCTAATCTTTTTTAATTCCATTTTTTACTTCTGCTTCTACCCAAATGAGGAACCTGTTGTACAAAGAGAACATTTACTCTTAATGAACAGTGAAAAGGCAAACAACCCAATAAAAGATCCACCTGGTCAAAAAAAACCCCTGTTAGATCATTTACATGTTAATACAACATTTTATGATTTGAATATAATTATGTGCAGAAGTGTTTTGCCTTGAGGTTAAATAAACACATTGCGTCTTGCATCGGTTTGCTGACAGATTATGATACTTGTCTTTACTTTTCCTTAGGACTGTGATAATCTCTGGTGGGATGCCTTCACCACAGAGTTCTTCGAGGATGACGCCATGCTCACCATCACTTTCTGCCTGGAGGACGGCCCCAAACGATACAGTAAGATATCACTGACAGTGACATTTTACTTTAGGGTTTTTTTTTTTAGTTCATGATGTATGTCACACCTTTCCATGTTTTCTCATCAAATACGTTCTGCCTCTTTCAAATGCACATATATGTATTTTAGATATCATGTAAGTTTTTGCACAAGTCCAGCTGCTTATATATAATTTAAATATCTGTCATGGTCTGTTACATGTACTATTTTCATACATTTTTTATACATTTGATTTATAGAAAACATTTATCATTTTTCTTGCAGCCATCGGCAGGACATTGATTCCACGATATTTTCGAAGTATTTTTGAGGGGGGTGCCACCGAGCTCTTTTATGTTTTGAAGCATCCAAAGGAGTCCTTCCACAGTAACTTTGTGTCTCTTGACTGTGACCAGTGCACCATGGTGACCCAAAATGGAAAACCTATGTTCACACAGGTACCGACAATTTCACAAATAAGAAAAATGTCCAGTCCCTCAGTGGTGTGATGGTATCATTCGATTTCTGTTCTGTGGGTCAGGTTTGCGTGGAGGGCCGCTTGTATCTAGAGTTTATGTTTGATGACATGATGAGGATCAAGACGTGGCACTTCAGCATCAGACAACACAGAGAGGTCCTACCAAGGAGCATTTTGGCTATGCATGTAGGTTCATCAGACAAGTCACACTTATGGCTATGGACTATCATTGTGCTTTTTTTATCTCAACATTTTTTATTTTATTTTAACCTACTCATGCAGGACCCCCAGATGCTCGATCAACTGGCTAAAAATATCACCAGATGTGGGCTGTCTAACTCCACGCTCAACTACCTCCGTGTAAGCGAAAATAATTTGACTAGCTAGCATTATGTACACATGTAGCAACCTGCTCACTCTGATTTCTGTTTGGCATATGTCTTTATCATCCCTAAAGCTATGTGTGATATTGGAGCCCATGCAAGAGTTGATGTCCAGGCATAAGACCTACAGCTTGAGCCCCAGAGACTGCCTGAAAACTTGTCTTTTCCAGAAATGGCAAAGAATGGTAGCACCTCCAGGTAAAAGTACACCTCTGAAAGTAGCTGTGGCATTTTTTCAAGTGTTGGGTCCAGACAAAAAAAACAATTCTTTGCGATTGTATGAACTTATCTAGAAGAGATTATTGATCTGACAAAAAGCTCATCGTGAAACTTGTTGACTTGCAGCTGAGCCTGCCAGACAAGCTCCAAACAAGCGGAGAAAAAGGAAGGTGTCCGGCGGAAGCACGGTGAGCTCCGGCGGAGGCACCAACAACAACAGCAACAGCAAAAAGAAGAGTCCAGCCAACAGTTTCTCCCTCTCCAGCCAGGTACCTGTAAGCATTACATTTACTTCACCTCTATATACACCCCCCAAGTTCAGCTAAGCAAGGTATAGAGCATAAGAAAGAAGGTAGAGGAGCGAGGAACAACAGCAAGAAGATTTGAGTTATTTGTGGGTGCGGGGGATGGTTAGTGTGTTTAGGAGTAGGTGTAGCAAGCAGGTCAGGGTAGAAATAGCTCTATAGGTGAATGAGCAGATTTTTAGCAGACCTCCTAATGTGAACCAGTGATGGGCAGTCCCTGGTCCTCTATGGCCACAGGTCTTAAGGTTTATGTAGATGAGGTACGAGATCTTCTGGGGCCATAGAGTCGGGCTATCTTGCTCTGATCTTCAGCGGGACAGTTCTAGTTGCCACCTTATCAACTTGGTTTTAGAGTTACCACGAAGTATATTGGAGCACATGAGTCACAGAGCACCGCTGTATTTGTGTACTTGGTTTTCTTGATTGAGCGAACGAGACCCGAGGTGGAATGGAAACCCCCCCCCCCCAAATGCAGCACTCAAGGATCAGGGATGCCCACTGCTGGCCAGTAAGGAGGGACCTTCAACCCTGGTTCTCCCAATAGGTTTCAGGGATTCAGGGCCTCCTGGACGACTGCATTTTCATGCTGTGATTGGTTCAGGAAAACAGGACACTACTTAAAGATTTTTATATCAGGATCCCTTGGTCCTGAAAATTTAACTGGAAGTATTCAACCAAATCAACTGTGGAGTTGAACAAGTTAGGTTGCACTCATACAGTAGGCAAAAAAAACCCGCTAGCTGCAACTCGTCCGCCCAAGCAGACATTCCGTGGACACCCCTGTATTATGGGGATAATATGTACCGGCCCTTGCTGTCCCCTTTAGGACGTGATGATGGTGGGAGAGCCCACTCTGATGGGAGGGGAGTTTGGTGACGAGGACGAGCGTCTGATCACGCGGCTGGAGAACACGCAGTTCGATGGGGCGAATGGCCTGGAGGATGAGGACAGTTTCAACAGCTCGCCTGCACTGGGGGCTCACTCGCCCTGGAACAACAAGGCGCCCTCCAGTCAGGAGAGCAAGAATGACAACTCCCAGTCATCCCAGTAGAGGGATGTGGTTGATGCCAGCCCCCTTTTTGCTTAAAACCTACTGGGATCCACCTGAGCCAACACACTAGAGAGAGGAGTCAGGGAAGAATGCCTTTAGCACTTTTGTTCAATAACTTTTTGTTTGTTTTATTCCATTATGTTGTATTTAACGACAGCGGTTAGGGGAAGGGTAGATAGCTGATGGACCGATAAAGCTGCAGTGTCAGCAGAATCCCACTCGCTCCCTTACATGGTCGCTCAGTGGTGCTCAGCCTTGGCCCTGTTTGCTCGGCTTCACTCGGTCCTCTTAGAGTTGTGGTGAGATCGGTTGGGTGGAGGTTCATTTCATTATGTGGTTACCCCCCCATCGTCACTCACAACAGAGTCGGTTGGTGTGTCCTGTTGTTTGAGTGCTTGCCATGGCCACCATGTCAGTGGGTTCTTGTTCCAACCTCGGGTCTCTCAGTTGTGCGATTTCATTGAAGACGCACCTCGTTGTTTCTGTTGTCCTCATGTCACAAGGAATAAATGCTTCGCTTTTATTTAACTTATTGTTTTGCAGGCTGCAGAAAACTGTGTGCACTCTAAGCATCAGCATCAAAAGTCAACGTTCGGTTTGTAAAAACTCAATTATTTGTTTTTGTAGGACCTGGTTGGAACAAAAACCTGTACAGTGCCGGAGCTTGAGGACCGGAGTTGAGAACCACTACGCTAAATCTTAAACACACACACACACACACACACACACACACACACACACACACACACACACACACACACACACACACACACACACACACACACACACACACACACACGTTCTGATAAAAACATACATGTACACACACACACACACACACACACACACACACACACACACACACACACACACACACACACACACACACTTCCAACTACAGCATAAATCATTAAGGTACTGGAGAGAGATGATACAGTGTGTCTGGACCAGAGTACCAGATGCTACAGGAGTGTGTTTTCATTTTCTATGTTTTAGACTTCTTTTGATTTTTTTTTTGTAAACAATTTCTAAAAAAGAAACAGGCAAGCAAGCAAACAAAAACACCCCAGAATATTCTTTGCACTGTTTTCCACTTTTAACTTCAATCTATTTTTCTTATTGATGGCGTATTTTCTCTTTTTCTTTTCTATTAATGCTAATGTAAGATCTGTAAAGCATCTGAAACCTGCAGTATATCAATGTATAATTATTGCTGTTAGATCATTCTTATTGTGATGGTAATAACTTCCATTTGAGTCTGTGCTTGATATGTCATCCATGTGTGTCAGACATCACACTGTCTCCGTTCATTGGCTTCAGGTAGGAGAACATGATTAGTGTTTAATACTTCACTACGACTTCTTGGAGTCCAGAACAGCACACTGGAACCATTGTCTCCACTAAATTTCCATCAAGAGCCTCGTTTGGATCTGTTGACTTGTCATCGCAGAACTGTTTGCTTTGTTTTGAAATGTTGATCTGGGGTTCAGAGAACATAACGACAGAAAACTTGTCAAATTTGTTACTCAAAAATATTTTAAAATCAAGTTTTGACAGAATTGTAAAATAAGAAAAAAAGACTTTTGTATTAACTTAAGTTTCCCAGAAATGTTTTTAATTACATCTAAGAAAGCTGCAAACCAAGAAGCTACATGTAAAGACTCTTTAGATATTGATTACACTGTGCTGTTTTATGTTTTGATGAAGTATCATTTTGTTGGCTTTACTCCTCATGTTTGTGTCTGTGCTTGTATATTTTAGGTAGTTATTTCTGTAAAAGTTATTCTATGTATTCCTCCCTAGAAATATGAGAAACTCAATCTAATGTAAATAGATGAAAGCCTCTTAAGTTTTTTTAAACGTGATTTTTAATGGTACAATCACTGATAAAAGAATTTTACCCTCATTTTAGCAAACTGTATTTATTTTTGTATGTACCTACATTCTGTTTAGGTCCAACTCACCTGTAAAATACTCGTAATATATGGAGGGGTTTGTGGGACTGCTGAGTCACTTAAAGTTGTTATTCATTCCTTTGTGTTTTAAGACATGCAGCTCCTGGTTATTATGGCTTCTTTACTACATTGGTTCAGTGCATTCTCAGAACAGTTTCCAGACACAATCTGAAAAGACAGCCAATGAATGAGAACCACATGTAGAGGGGAGTTTAACCTGGTTTTCATTATTTGGATGCTGGAAATGTGCAAACGGTGACCCAAATAATTTCATTTAGAGAAATTTAAACGGAATTGAATAAATTCTACCTAAACCATCAACCATATTATCTCTATGGTTTTACTTTGTAAGGAATTATTTTTTTTACTTAGGAATTATGCCTGACCTTTGACCTCACACCATTTTCTGGGAGCAAAACAAGGCACAGTGACAGATTATTTTTTACATGTAATTACATATTATGACATTGAAGCCCGAGATGTAAAGCATCACTCACTGAATGAGAAACTCCTCTATCATATCTGGCTCAAGTACAGTACTGTCTGAAAACCCACGCTGAGTCATCAGTTGTGCGTAAATCATTTTTCATGCTAACACCCATAGCTTTTATGGTGTATCAACTCAGCAGGCTGACGCAGACTTGAATATAGGGACAACTTTTCAACCCTGTGTTTCCTACATTGACATGGGGACTGGGGGGTTTGGGATTTGAACAGAGCTGGAACGGCACCCATAACTGGCTCCTGTAGCACCTCACCATAGGGGTGATTTTATATCTATATTTTTTTGCCAGGTGTCTGATAATTCATGTACGGTATCAATAAAGATGGATTTTCACTGATTGGCATGATTGGGTCTGTTTCACCAAACAGGGTTAACAAACCCTGAGTAAAACCTGTGGCTCTGGGTGGACTCACTCTGAGCTTGTAAACCAGGGTTTTGTGGTTTCACAAAGGCTTCTCAATTTACCCAGGGTAAGTTGATCTGCAATTTAGCAGGTGCAACACAACTCTAATAAGCCACTATCAATGGAGTCCTGATTCGACGAGTCACTATGACAACAGACAAGAAGTGCTCCGTGTACTTTATGGTAGTCATCTCCACCAGCCTTTGGTCCTGCGGGGAGGCCAGTTGACGTTCTGTGGGGGGTCTGATTCCGTGTAAGGGGTCAGCAGCCTCTGTTGCCATGGGTAACCTCATTCCTCCAGATAAAAGCAAACAAAGTCTCCTGTGATGTTTTTATCAGAGTGGATTAAAGGATGGAGACAAGTCAGTCATTTCAAAAACTTTCAACTGCTGCATTGCAGTCTGTCTCTCAGGTAAGATTGCACATCTGTGAGTCATGGACCGACCCAGAACACTTTGCCTCCACATCAGAAATGTAGTCTGCAGCATCACATATAATCTAGAGTCTAGATTCTAGACAAATGTTAAGAATACGTAATAGCCTATTGTTTGTTTTCTCTGCTGAGCTAGTGAATCAAAGGATATGACAACCTATTAATAACAATAAAGCAAATTAAAGACACACTTCAATAACGATCCAGGTATAAAAAAGAGTAACGCACTCACAGGCTTAGATGTGGCTTTTGTGAATGTTTCACACAATTCCCTGCCAACAGAGGTTCTATCAATTTGAAGTCTGTTGAGAGAGAACACTGAGTGAATCATGCTGTTGCAGTACACTGGCAAACTAAATAGGAGTCGTTTCTTCCATGAGGGAATAAAGATTCTTCAATGCTTAAGGCTTCATGGACACATGAATCTCGCTTGATCTCAAACTACTCGTGTTATTGAGTCCCTGAGGTCAATCTCAATCTCCGAATAAGAGCCCTGCAAGGTCTTGATAAGTCTGCACAGGTCAAAGTCTTGGTAGCAGATTAAAGGATCAGCTTGTAATTGTTGACTTAGGGGTTGAGGTGAACTTCACATGAGCGACAGGGAGGCACATTGAATGAGAGAAATGAGGGACAAGACCGGGGCATACCTCAGTCTAGAGAACAGTGGTTCATTTCTTGCCTTTTTCAGTTGTAGTTACACTGTATTACCCGTTGTCTGTCTTTTTGACATTAAAGTAACATGGGCAAATGCAATTTCTTTGCTGTTGTAAGCATGTCTTCTTGGAAATCTTTAGATGTTGCCCATACCCAAAACTACCTTAACTAGCTATCTAAACCTGCATATTTAGAGCTGGATTGTCTTTTGATTTGACTCAACAAACACAATTTATTTAATCTAGATAGAATTAGACAAGGCTGGACTACTGATTACTCAACTAATTCCTGGAAATGTTTCACACTTCCCTGTTTTTCCCACTTTGTGAAATCACCACAAGTCTGAAGTACAAGTGAACTATAACTGAAAAATTTTAAGCAATTACTGAAACATAAACTTGACAATCCCCACCTTTATCCAAATAGTCACTTATAAATCCAGGAAGCAAAGGTTCTTCCTTCTCGCCCTTAACTCTGTTCCACGTTGCTCCCTCCTCCTTTCCCTGTTTCTCTCTGGAAGACTCTCCTCCTCTCCCTCCCTTCTCTTCTTAAATAAAGTGTGTCTCAGCGTTGCAAGCAGTTGTCTTCAAGGTGTCAGCAGGAGTCAAGCATATCAGATTTCTGCGGGACTGTGAGAGTCACACACCCCTTACTGAACTGAAGATCAACGGTGTGATCGCCCTTCACTGAGTGTCCAAACAAGGTAAGAACAAACAGCTTAATGCTAGATCTTGTTTTATTCTTTCTATCTGGTTCTTTTCACTTCCCTTCTCTTCACTTTGAATTCAGTTCT
The DNA here is from genome assembly GCF_040054535.1 of Antennarius striatus. Classification (NCBI taxonomy): domain Eukaryota; kingdom Metazoa; phylum Chordata; class Actinopteri; order Lophiiformes; family Antennariidae; genus Antennarius; species Antennarius striatus. The sequence continues at coordinate 13,041,671 of NC_090786.1, read as the reverse complement.
TTACCTTGAGCGAGTGCCAAGACCTGATAGACGGCTCAGATACTGTGTTTGTATAGTAAATTTTCTCAGGCTGCTGAGCGTCAGGTTGAAAAAGTTAATTTTGTTTCCCTCAACTATGTGAAGGAAGTAGACATTCTCATTTTAGAGGCTTATCTTCTAATGAAGATAGATTCACATACAAAAAATACACACAGTTAACAAGTCAGATGTGATGAAGTTCATGGTCAGAGTGAAGACTTGTTGCTTCTTGTTCTATAAATGATTTATTGTCTGATTGCTTTCGATAAACAGAGCAGATGGAGGTATCTGAACCAGATTCAGTTTTTCTGTGTGTTTACACTGTGAACACACCTGTGAAACCACCTAACATACTGTAATGATGCATAGTTCCCGGCATTATCCCCCATTATATGTAATATAGAAAGAGAAGCTGAAAGGGCACCGTTTTTTTGTTGTTGTTGTTGGAAACCAACCTGATTATGGCATTTACAAAATGTCTTTGCTGTTTTCCTTCTAATACTTTTTGTGTTTTACCAATTTTTCATTGAACTTTTTTGGTACATCTTTCTCTGTGACTGTAGGTTACTTCTCAAGTGTCCTGAGTTTATTCAGTCTATTTATCTCATTTCCAGACGTTTGGATATGAGGTGATCCCAACCCAGTCGCCTTCTATCGCAACCCTTCTTACCTGCAAACATGGGGTTATGTGCTAATATGAGGGGTTGCAGTCAGTGGAGCTGCACAGGACTGTTCAGTGTAGGACTGTTAGTGTTCGGATTCAGCATGGTCCAGTCAGTTTCTTCAGACAGTACTTGTCCAGCTGCCGAAGTCCCACAAAACCTCAACCAGCCCCAATACCACGACACAGCAAAGGATGATGGCATGGGATTCATCACAAATCTGGTCCAGTCCTTTCTGCACACAGTCCAGCCTAACCCCTTTCCAGAAGGTCAGTATCATCAGTATTATGTCAATTTGCTCATATCATTTGTGTGAAGACATTTATCACTTCATCTTGGCTGTTATCTCAGAGATAGAAAGGGTGCAACTTCAATCACATCAAAATCCTTTGATTTTGTCACATAGAGTACATGGGCTGGGTAAAAATACCCAACAGGGTCAAAAGTTACGTATATTATCTGCTCTAAAGCTAGTATTGCTCATACAAATAAGGCAATAGGAAGAGTTAATCAATACGCTGATGGACCTTTTGGTATGTTACCAGTCAATCTTTAACTTAAATGACCACTCTGACGTTTTTAGGCCCAGTGTTTCCTGGTGCTCTTGCTTGTTCCACACCTGTTGTCTTTCCCAACAAGTTCTTTTAATTGCTCCATAAACCTGTCTTTTTTCAAACATCACTTCCTGGATGAAAATGGAAAACATAATGGAATCCAAGACAACCTTTGTCCAGAGACATTAGCGTCAGTGTCATGTTGGGTACAATGGACACAGTATTGGACTTTAACCATCAGCCACTAAAGGACTCAATGAGTTCTTCTTTGCCATGTTCTGATAAGGCTAATTACTTGATAGCTTATTATAAACTGGGTTTTTGCTTTTCCTATCTGGTTCATCAGTACTGTAGCTAAATAATAAACTTCAATTGTATAAGTGTTGGCCCAGCAGCATTTCTGACATGAAGAACACCTGAATGTTTTTCCCCTTGTTCACTTTCATCTGAATTTTCTGAATTCTGTCCACATCAGTAGGTTTCTGTAGGGCCATAAACAGAGTCATTGTTTAGTATTTTTAGTGTAGAAACACCCAGTGTTCTATGAATACTGTTCTGGTTTCCCAGTTACCAAAAGTTAGAGATATCAGATTTCCACCTTCACAATGAGAGATTCCGATGTTTTGTACATGGCTTTGTCCCTAGTGGCTGGGCTTTTGTGGATAACCCGGACAGAGATGTATCAATCCAGACTAAAAGACTTGAAAGATATTCAAAAACCATATCTAACTTTTTCTCTCTGCTTTTTTTCTAGATCTGATCCTGGAAGTAGTGGAGGATTTTAAAGAGCAGCAGTTTAATGAAGAAACAATCCAAAAGGTAAGTGATTACCCTTGTTTCATTTCTTCCAGGATGTTGGTTCCATTTTATTGAACGGGAAAAAAACAGACACACCTTTCCTTGAGTACACACTCCAAGCTAACCCGGTAATTTGAGAATGCTGGATGATCACAGTCCACTTGAGTTACTGAGGTGTTTTCATCTTTTGTGATTGTTGACCGTCACTACAGTGAAGTAAAATGACTGCTGGTAACACCCCATTTACTGAATACCATCACTACAAATCACAAATATCCAATCCTTTTTGTCCACTTGCTGTTGAAATTGATATTTGTGTATTTAGCTGTCAGTTGTCTGCCTGACTCATGTTTTTGTTGTGTTTTTGTGTTCAGATCTTGGTGTTCCAAGCAGGTTTCCTGGTGTGCATGATCATCGGCATCTTGTATATCGTTCTGATGCCCATAGTTGGCCTCTTCTTGGCATGCTGTCGCTGCTGTGGCAATTGTGGTGGAAAGATGTATCAGAAACAGACATCCTCCATTAACTGTCACAGAAGAATCCTTTACTGGGGTGCATTCATCATCACAGCCATCATCTCGTAAGTGTTCGCTTAAATGTGTTTATTTGAACAGCATAATTGTGTTTCATGTAAGTGTAGAGAGAATAAAAAAACTGCCTCAGTGTTTGTGTGCGTGTCTTCTTTGAATTTAAATTATGGACAAGATACAATAATGTATGTGTGTTTGTGTGTATGTTTGCAGCGCTGGGAACATATGCATGTTTAAAAGTAATGACGTCCTCAGAACACGTGTGGACAAGAGTCCAGAGGAGCTCAACAATACAGTGGAAAACCTCCAAATGTTCTTCACTTCTTTGCATGAGGTAAGAAAGACTGTCATGTTGAACAAACACTGACTATGAGTCAGAAAATAGACAATGGTAAAATAATAGGGATAATAATAGAGACAGGCAGCAATTTACTTACCACTTAACCACTGCAAACAGCTGCTCAACAAATGAAACCCTGACTACAGCAGTGACAGAGACATACCGTACTTATGGGCCTAAAAACTTAACATGGAGAGTCACAGTAGTCAAAAGTCATTCCTGACCTCAGGTTCCTCCTGGAAACCTGACAGTATTTCACTGACACACTGCCTGTGTCGATAAAAACACAGCATTGGTTTGGCTTAGCTTACTTGCTGTTATTCAATAATTTTTTCATCGCTGTGACAGAATGCTTCATGTTGTCAGTTTCACAAGAGCGGACAACAACACAGACTCTGAGACACATCTTCACAAATTCCCCTTCACTGTGTGGTTTCTCAGACCAATATGATGACTCCAAGTGTGACTCCAAGTGCCTCATAAATGTTCCAAATAACTGCCTCTTTGATTGATGTTTCAACACACGTTCTTAAGAAGATGAGTGCCTTAGGTAAAGTCCTAGGCCTTGCATAGAGTAGTAATTAGTCAAATGGAGCGCCACATTTGAAACTTAAAAGTGTGAAAAGTCTGGTGTATTAATCAAAAGGAGATCAATTTACTTTCTCACAAAAAACACACATTCAAATAGAAATATCCTGTCTATCTTCAGCATTATGCTTAGGTTACTCCCATGGCAATGCAGTTGTGATTACTAACTTTTGTTTGTTCAACTTTTGTACACTCAACAACCAGATAGGATAGAAAGACGAGGGAGAAGGCCAGTGTGAGTAAGACCATAGATCAAAGCTAGTGCTTTGACCTATGCAAGTAGGTCAGGGTAAAATTTTGAATTCAGGGGTGTCGTGGGATGTTGCAGTCTGTGACTGCATTGGTTCTAGTTTGTTCTGTGATTGATCTCGTAAGTCAAACTACCCGAAAGTCAAGCTAATTTTTCCCATTTAAAACAACTAAAATAATTTTAATCCTCCCCAGCCTTGTAAAAAAGCTCAAAACACCCATATTAAAAAAGGCAAACATATTTTTCATCAACCAATAGTCACACATACTTTACCTGTGCATAATTAATTATATATAAGTTGCCCTGCAATGTCCTGGCGATGAGTTTGGAGTCTCCCCTGTCTCTTGTCCATATTCCGCTGGGATTGGCTTCAGCAACCCCCGTAACCCGCGCAGCAGAAGAAAGACCAGAAAATGGATGGATGGATGATAAAGTTTGAAGAAAAGCGTAAAAGCATGTCTTTACGGACAACACATGAGAAAGAACGAGATGCCGTCTCAGCTGATGCTGTACTCGTCTGCAGTGGTGTCCCGAAGCACAACTCGTAAATTGGATTTCCACTCGTAGATCGAACAAAAATATGGACAAAGCAATGCCTCTTACCTAAAAAGCCACTCGTGTCTCAAGGTACTATGTAGTACCATAGCTGCATGTAGTCCGTGAGCCATTGAGAGTATAGAACAAGAGGTGTTCTTTATCAGTCAACTGTTGAATAACGACTTTATCACACTATTTGAGTCAACATCTTTTGTATGATTAATGACTAGCTGAGCACTGCAGTATCAACACACTAATGTTAAGATTTTTTGGTATGTGTTTTAAAGCACAGACAGACGTATGCCTTGTATGTTTTCCTTCATTAGCAAAAATGCTCATTGAGTCAGTCCATAATACACTTTGTGATCCATTGCAGGCCACGTCTTTTTATCTCATTTTTGATAATTTGTCTTTCCATTGTTTGTCCCCAGCAAGTGAACAATGTGGTGGATGAGGGCTACAAAACCGTAAATGGGGTTACCAGTAACTTTGACGGTGAGAAAAGGAAATTAATAGTGTTAAAATGGAGGAAGTGTTTTGTTCTCTTTCAGTGCTGCATGTGTAGCTTCTGTTCGTGTTGTATCAGGACATTGTCTTACTACTTTCTATCCTTGTAATTCAGACATTGGACCTCAGCTGGGAGCAGAGATCCAGGATGAATTTGGGCTGACCTTGGGCCCAGTGTTACGCTCTGTTCATGTCCTGGACCAGGGTACTGTGTTCCCGCATGCTCCTTGTCCGTCTCACTAAGTGTGCATATTCAACAGGAGATCACTAATTTCCAGCAGTGGTCCTCCACTGTCAAGTTACATTGCATTAACTTCTAACATTTTTTGACTTTAGTAGATGTTGCATATTAAAAAAAACTGAGGAACAGAAGTACACTGAAAACACAGAATTTTTTAGATCAGACATGCTGCTACTCACCATGGACAATTTGTCTTTGATGTCCAGCTTAACTGATAGTCATAGTCAGTCAACTTTATCACATCCCACCTCAAAGCGATGATGCATTGCGATTGTCAGTGTTCATGGGTTCTTTCATTCGTTTGTATATCCACCAAAAATCTTCGCAACCGTTGCAGATAGAAAGATGAAACAAAAGGCACATTACTCGGTGATGAAAGTGAGATGATGACCTTGTCCTTGAGAAAAGTAGGTCACAGTCAAATTTCAACTTTTGTACTCTCAGGAATCAGAAAGACGAGGGAGAAGGCCAGTGTAAGACCATAGATCAAAGATAGTGCTTTGATCTACCTATGCACTAGCTTTGATCTATGGTCTTACTCACACTGGCCTTTATATGCACTAGTCTATGCACTAGTCAGGTACTACTTTCAGGGTACCCTGACCTACCCTGAAAGTAGGCCAGGGCAAGTCGCAGAATGTTGTCAAATGTACCATATATGCACAACATAAAGCACAGATGAAATTACAATCCTCTCAGACTCACAGGCAGTAAAAAAACACACGAAAGAACTGCTCTAGTGGGAGAGAGAGGAGCTGCTGCATGTGCATGTGCCGCCATCCTATCCTAGGCAACAGAACCCAACAGAACCCTCCAGAGTAAGCATAAGCAACAATGGTGGAGAAAAACTCCCTCATTGAGGAAGAAACTCTGGGCAGGACCCAGACTCTGGAGGGTGGTCATTCGTCTTGACCGGTTGGGTGGGAAAGGAAATATATTTGAGATGGAGATAGGGCAATAAAAAGAGAGAGGGACAGAGAGAGAGAGAGTGGCAGATAGGACAGATAAAATTTCCAGTCCAAATTGTGCTGTAGTTGCTGAAGTGGGGGCAGGATTTCCAGGCCTTTGGATTTCCCGTCTTCCATAATTGTTCACCACCTGTTGAGCAGAGGCACAAAGCCAGTGGCAGTATCTTGCATGGAAAAAAACTCCCACCTCCCAACAATAGTCATTTCCGGTTTGATCTTCCATCAATTAGCTTCCATAACAGGGACTGTACTAAAGTTATCAGAGTAGAAGTGGGAGTTAATGATTTTTAGCTTTACTCTCAATAAAAGAAAGTCGATTAATTAACCAAAAATCTGAGGTTGTAATTGCTCTGCTTTATGTTGACCACTTTATTTACACTGAGAATGCACCAGTTACATGTTGGATCATGGGTCTTTACATCCTGCTTCAAAGTGGTGATGTATTGTAATTGTTAGTGTTTGTGTGTTTGTCCGTTCGTCCACCAAATATCTTCGCAACCGTTGCAGATAGAAAGATGAAACAAAAAAACACCTACTCGGGCGTCAAAGGGGATGAAAATGAGATGATGAACACATGTATGATATCTGGATAAGTATATATATGATAAGTGTTTCTGCAAGATTAACTAGTACTAAGTGCCTGGCTAGAATAATCTTTTGATGAATAATAGGAAATGAATCCAATCCAATCCAAACTTTATTTGTTGAGCACTTTACCACAACCGCAGTCGACCAAAGTGCTGTACAGGCGAATGAATAAAAAGAACAAACATTATAGATAAAAGACAAAATGGCTCAAATATTATAAGTAAAGTTAATCAACTAGAAACATAAAACATATGAATTAAGTCAGTGTGAAATTTTTGCAGTATTAATCCACATGATGATAAAATAATGTTAGCATGTCTACTCAGAGTAATAGAGCACTTAAAATGATATTTCCTGTTGTTGTGTCTGATTCCTTTCAGCTTTTGAGTTTTGAATTCACAGCAGTCATCATTGTAAGAGTCATGAATACTAAGGATGATTCTGTTTAATGCCTGCTTATCCTCTATTTGTCTTTTTTATTTTTTATTTATTTCATGTATAGAGACTGCAAAGACAGACGCTCAACTAGACTTGCTCAGGTCTTCTGTGGTCCGGCTACAATCAAGCTTGAATCTCCTCCAGGCCAATGTCACCGCCGTTCAAAATCGAGTCAATGTGACTTTATCCAAATCGACCTGTATTGGCTGTGACACCCTGATACCTCAACTACAGACACCAACTTTTGATACTTCCTTCTCTGTAAGTGCTTGTTTTTTTAACCTAATGGAGCACTTTTTACATTCCGCTTTAAAGCGATGATGTGTTGTAATTGTCAGTGTATGTGTGTTCGTCCATCTGTCCGTTAGTTTGTTCACCAAATAGCCATAACCGTTGCAGATAGAAAGATGAAGAAAAAAAAGCACAGTACTCGGAAGGTAAATGGGATGAAAATGAGATGATGACCTTGACCCTAAGAAAACGAGGTCAAGGTCAAATTTCAACTTTTGTACGCTCAGGAACGGGATAAGATAGAAAGATGAAAAGGCCAGTGTGAGTAAGACCACAGATCAAAGCTAGTGCCCAATGACAGTAGGTCAGAGCACTAGCTTTGATCTTTGCAAGTAGGTCAGGGTAAAATTTTGAATTCAGGGGTGTCGTGGGATGTTGCAGGCTGTGACTGCCTTGTTGTGTTTTTAATTGAATGATTTAATGAAATGGCTGAAACAAGGAAAGCAAATTAATTGAGGCTGGTCTGGACATTCACTGTTGTAACTCAGTCATTTTGTGTGATAGAAGAGTGACTGCTGTTTGAACATGTTTACAGATTCCAGCCAATCCTGTTAATCACATTATCGTGAATCAATACTAGTCATTTATTTGATGATCAAACACCTCTGGGAAGACTGAGGAAATGAGACACATGAGAGCCTCTTTTTCTTCCCCCCTGTTCTTCTTGTTTCCTCCTACACCGGTCCTCCTCTTTTTTCCTTTCCTGTTCTCTAGCCATCTTCTCATTTATATCTCCAATACACAACATTGTCATGACAACAAGGAGACACTGACGAGAGGCGGAGATATACAGTAATGTCTTTTTCTTTGTTGTTAACTACTGTCCTGTCTTTTTGATGACGTTGACGTGAAGTCGTTCTTTTGCTGAAGTCTGCTGACCCCTCCTGGTAACTTAAAGTACTGCAGTATGAAGTGATCACGTGATGGTAACGCTCCTGTGCGACTGGTTGTTCATTACAGATGGATAGTTTGGATGATATCCAGACTACAGTAGATGAAATCATCAAAGTTAATCTCTCATCCCAAATCAAAAAGGTCAGTGACTTCTGACATAACAATTTACTCATGATAGTCACACTGTTTTGTTTTTTTCTTCATATAAGCGTATATAAGCCGTTAATCAGCCTCTGACATCTTGCATTTTTGTCCATTTAAGCCTTTGCACTGCATGCTGCAGTATTACCTGTAACACAGTGCCAGCATTTTTGCTTGTCTTATCTTCAAATGTTAGGGCAAAATTTAACCAGGGATGATGCAGAAAAATTGAGGCTGTTGTTTATTTACACACTTTGAGGTGAAGATGTTTGTGATTAGAGGTTATTAGAGACAGGTGATCAACGGCTAAATATTGAAAAGAAAGAAACACACTTTTAGATGTGGACTCCGCTGAATTAATGCACTGCATGTCTATATTACAGGTGGAGGATCAGTATGACAAAATCTCTGAGACAGTTGCCAGTGAGACCACAAGTGTAGTTCAGAGTGAGTCAACATATTTACTGCAAAGAAAATCAAAAAGTTGTTTCTCGTTGAATTTATTTAGCTGAAGCTTAATATTTGTTTTGTATGTGTTTTTAGGTAGCAAGAGCTTTTTAGATGACATAAAAAGACAGATCTACCTGATGATGAACGAAATCCCTTTATCGGCTCTGACCAACGCGTCACAGACTGTGGAGGAGGTCTACAACGAAATTTACAAATATGTACCGGAGGTTGACAAAGTAGATGATATCAGGTACGAAAACAATCCTGATTGTACAGATCCATGAGCAATGCATCAACAAGTATTTGAAGTCAAGAGGTGTCTGTGTTTCTGCAGATGGGGGCTGTGCCTGCTCCTCTGCCTTGGGGTCCTCCTGGTGGTGTTGTGTAACCTCCTGGGTCTCCTCCTAGGTCCTCTGGGTCAGAAATCAAAAGTGGACCCCAAAAGACGCTCATGTATCTCTAACTGTGGTGGCATCTTCCTGATGATGTGAGCGCCGGGCTGTGGTTCTGTTAGTCACATGACATCTAGCTACTCTGAACACGTGATTGATCTCTGACTTGGATGTGGTTGCAGGGGAACTGGTTTCAGCTTCATCTTCTGCTGGTTGCTCATGATCGTGGTTCTGCTGCTCTTCCTGCTGGGGGGCAATGTTTATACTCTGGTCTGTCATCCGTGGAGCACTGGACGTCTGCTACAGGTAGCGACAAAGAGAGATATTGCAACAACAAAACAGATGCTATGGTCAATATCGTTCAATATGCTCAATATTGTTGTCACCTCTTTCCCCAGTTCATTGAAACTTCAGGCTTACTCCCAGAGCTGCCAATAGGTCCAGCTTCTGGATTGAACATCAATGTCTCTCTCTCTGAATTGTACAGGTTTGTGATACAAATACTCACAGGCTGGTCTCCATGCTGCTTAGATTCATTCACATTTTTATCCAACACACAGCTTTCCACCACATAACAACAATAACAATAACAATAATAATAATAGTAGTAATGATAACAACAACAGCAACAACAGCAACAGCAACAACAACAACAACAACAACAACAACAATAATAATAATAATAATAATAATAATAATAATAATAAAACATTCAAGCCACTCATTTCTTTTTTTCTTTTGGACTAAAAATCATAATATACTTGACACTTACTCAGTATTTGACGTCCCTTTCCATATATTGTTTCTGTTTTCCTTATTTGGTTTTACGTTTCTGTGTAAATGTTGTCACATTTATTATGCAAGAAAGGTTAGAAAAATCTTTTATATTTGATGATATACTTGACAATAAACTTGATTCTAAACTTCAAGTAAATTCTTTCAGCGACTGTCAGGAGAACCAGCCGCTGTGGACAGCACTCCACATGGATGAAGTTATAAACCTGGACGAACGACTCAACGTGTCTCAGGTGAGTCTCTTTGTAGCAAAAACTCCGATGAGGTTATTTTTATTAAACATTTGCTGAGAGCAAATCCTCATTTCCTCTAACCCAGGGGTGTCAAAGTCAAATACACGGAGGGCCAAAAAAACAAATTTGCTACTAGCCGAGGGTCGAACTGGTTCAATGTTTATTAAAACATATTGAAATGAACATAGTCTATTGTAACAAGAGCTAACACAGTGTATATATTATATTATATTATATTATATTATATTATATTATATTATATTATATTATATTATATTATATTATATTATATTATATTATATTATATTATACTATATTATATTATATATATTATTTAATGATTATACGAATAAAGGAATACTGTATTTTGTAATGGCTCAGTAACTTCAAGGGGAAACCTTTTCAACCGGCAAACAGCAAAAAAGTAAATGCCCTTCACATCATGTAGAAACAAATATAAAAATTTAACTGAATTTTAAAACTGAAAATACTTCTGAGGCTGACCCTGATATTTGATGTTCAACCTCCGCTCTGATTGCTGATAAACAGTGAAACCAAAGCCTGCTTGCTGTGCTACAGTGACTTCCACTACTGTTACATTGTGGGGAATGTAGTTTCGGTGCGTGCAAAACACCAGCAGGCGGATGTAGCCTGCAGGCCGGTTCTAATAGTAAATACCGGTAAAAATCATTCGCCGGGCCATAAATAATTTGTCACGGGCCAGATCTGGCCCGCAGGCTTTGACTTTGATATATGTGCTCTAACCATACCTCATCATGCTCATCCTCTTCCCTCCCTCTATTTTGATTGTTCACAGTACACTGACCAGATCCAGAACTTATTCAATAGCACAGACATTAATTTGTCCACCATCACCATCTTTAACCCCTATGTGAGAAACGAACTCAGAAGACTTGCGGACATATCCAAAGATTTTGACTCCACTCATATAATGCAGCAGGTAGTCATCATTCATAACCTTCCCTGTTTTTATGTGTACATTCCTGTCATTGCATGTGTGACATTTGATTGTGGTCTTCTGTTCCTTATTTTGCTTCACTCAGATGAACGACATGTCCAACATAAATTTGACTCCAACGGCAGATAAACTTGATGCGCTTGCTGGGGTCCAAGTGAGTGACAATGTATTTACATGAAGCTGATGTTGTACAGTTTGTCTGCATTCTAAAACTGTAACATTTTAAGTCACTGTTTTTCTTGTCGCCATGGTAATAGAGTTCATCAACCATTATTTTTTTTCCAGGTAGATCCTGAAATCAAATCAGAGCTTGAAAATGAGGCCAGAGACCTCAGGCAGATCCAATCCAACATAGACACATACATCACACCACAACTGGTGAGTAGAGACCCTAACCTGGTCACCATTTCACTTATTCCACACATTATGGTTTAGATTTTTTCCTAACCCTAACACACATTTCTTACTTTTTCCCTCAGGAAGACCTCAAGTCCATCATCAAAGAGCTTCAAACCACTGTAGGGAAAGTCGAAGTGAGTACAAAACCAAGAGTCATGGTCATCCTCCTCTCATTCTCTCTGTTGCTCATTCCTCTCCTCTTGGACTCTTCCAGGGAATCGTGGGGGACGTGCTGAGCAGTGAGGAAGCAGCACAAGACTTCCTCACAACAAATACAACACTGATAGTTGAGATTGTGAGTAGGGCCATGAGTCACATGATCTCCATGTGGTTTGTTAATGCCCGAAGTCAGTCAGTTGTTTAGCCAGAGGGGGGTGAGGAAGAGGTGTTACAACCCTGAGTACAGGCGTGCTATTCTTGGTTGAAACCATGTGCTAGTAAAATATTAAATGATACGTAAAATCATATATATGATGTATGACTTTTTAATGATTAAATAATTCATTTGGGATCAAAATTCACAGTAAAAACACCAAAAATATTAGCATTGTAAATTTCTCTAGTGACATTTTGTAGTGTGTCCCCCCATTAGCATTGATCACAAGCAGTAAACTTCTCCTTCATGGACTGGTGTAACCTCTCGATATCATCCTGTGGGATGGCAGCTGCACTCTTGAAAATTTAATTTTGTCCCCAGTTTTTTGGCTTATTTAGGCTAATGGGTTACTCGAGGCCTGTTGGATTTACCTTAAATAAACTACATTATCAATATTCAATACCTTAAGAAGCAGAGTAGCAGTATGGACCGGTAATGGATTTTTGTAAAATAATGGATCTTTATTTCTCAAGAGAATAAGCTCTACAGAGACAATACTTCCTATTTGGGCTTTAAATTTGGGTCTTTCTACAGGATTTCTTGATAAGTGTAATAGAGTGTAATAGAAAATAATAATAAATAAAAGAGAATATTAATAAGTAATGGAGAATACCACCAGACTTATCTTTCATTAATTTAATACATTAAGTAAAGCCACACTGATCAAAAATCAAATGTGCTTTATTGGAAAAACCTTGGTGCTGCCCTTGTGTTGCCTAATCATATTGTCACTGCAGTTATTCACAATTCACTTTAAAGCATTTACTCAGAATTATTCTCCTGAGAAGGCAAGACGTTCCACTGACTCCTCATGACCGCCCACTCTAAAGCGGGGAGAAAAATGTGTGGAATTTACTCTCTCTCTCTCTCTCTCTGTCTCTCTCTCTGTCTCTCTCCGATCGATCCCAGGAAAGCAAAAAGTTTGTGGATTGCCAGCTGGGCTACTTTACTTTATATGCAGACTGGGCCAAACTCTCGGTAAAGACCCGGCTCTCTTTGACATGCTGTGCATGTGTCATACACACCACATCACAACACACTGTACCTTACACATCCATTTTGCAGCCAGTGTTTTTGGATACATACAACCTTTTTGTACAGCACATCTTTGACCACTGTGTTCTCCTGTAGCTCACAGAGCAGTTGGGCCGCTGTGGACCGGTGGCAGGAGCTGTGAACTCTGCAGAGCTAATAGCCTGTTCATACGTGGTGGAGTCTGTGGTGAGGATTTTATTAGCTCAACTGATATTAGTTTTTGACAACTATGCTGTTGTCTGGAGAGTAGGAAGTGATTTAAAAAAACATAAAACAAATGATTGTACATCCTCATGCTGTTAACACTTCTGCATATTATTCACTCTTGTTCTCTCTCTCTCTGTAGAATGCATTCTGGTTCAGTCTGGGCTGGTGCATAATGTTCTTCATTCCCAGCATCATCTTTTCTATCAAACTTGCCAAACACTATCGGAAGATGAAGAATTCTGATGTCTATGAGTAAGTGGAACCAATAAAATGTCAGAACTCAGAGCTTACGTACTGCGGGGAACAGGAGTGTCTGATGACGAGATTGCTTGCATGTGATCAGGAGAACAGGAGGAGGGAGTGAGGGGAGAGACAGAGGAACAGAAAGAAAAAGGGAAATAGCTGAGGATCCATGAGGAGTTGGAGACCAATTCTAACAGATGTTCATGAATCTCATTACTTTAACCTCCCTGCCTGACCTTTGACTTCTGTTCACATCTCTGTTTACAGTGACCTCATAATCATGAACCATTTCCCACGAGCCCAGCTGAAAGCCTCATAAGAAGTCAGCATAAGGGGCATCATGCTTTGAGAGACTGTAGACGCACCAACTCTCCACTGCACAGATGTGTCTCAATCTCAATCTGATAGGAAATCTCAAGCTGAAAAAAAAAAAGAGTTTGGTTAGACTTTTATTAATGCCATTTTTTCACGATAAGTTGGAGAAGGCAGTGTTCACACAGTGCATTTCATTCACCACATGCAGCTTCTTTGAGTTGACCTCAAACAGTGCCTCTGGGCATCAGCAGGGCTTTTTATAAATTGCTTTTTAAATGATTTTATTTTTTTAATGATGTTTATGTATTTAATTGATGACCTTTTGCTGCTGTGGAAGTCTGATAAGATATGCACTGTATTTCATGTTCTAAAGCTCCTTGTTGTTTGAAGCTGATCACATTTATACATTCATGTATTTAGAATAGTGCACTCAGATCACCATGTGCTATTGTGCTAACAGACAGAGATGTGCCTGCCTTTATTTCTATCCCACCAGGTGTGGAAGTGTCAGTTACTTAATTACTTAATTTACTTAGTTACTTAATTATACTTGCACTAAATTAGAAAACAAATACATACTTGGTATATAAATTATGCAATTCATACTTTTTTTTTAAATACCTGAGAACTGATGTCACTGCTGGTTAGCACTTGAACATATTCTCATATGTTTTTCGAAGTCTTGATTTTTAATGTTTCTCATCCAACATTAGTAAATTTTATTTTCTTTCTGTCACAAAGCACTTTATATGGTCCGTTTGCACATTGTGATCACAAGTTCGTGAGCTTTTGTTGTTGTAAGAATAAAATTGTGAGTAAACATTTTCCCTGATCCACAACTGCACTCAGAGTGTTGTGTGTTTGTCTTTCTTTGGGCTGTAACATGTAAGGAATCTCAGGATTGGTCAGCACCCTTTTAACATGCCAACCGTGTAAGCGATTTTACACTGTTCACATTTGGTGCCACAATGAATCTGCTGTGTTTATGGATCTTTATACTTTCACAGTTAATGCGTAACAATAAGAAGGTGTAATAGTTAACATGATGGTTTCGCAATGCGCTGGCGACACAACCGAAGTGTACCCTTCCTCTTGTCCATAGTCAGCTGGGATTGGCTCCAGCGCACCAGTGACCCACAAAGTGGAAAAAGCGTTTTGAAGACTGATCGTCTTGTCTTCAAGAAAATGAATGGATGGATGGATGGATGGATGAACGCAGTTGTGACACAACATTCTGACTTCAGGTCAGCTCTTATGACTGTTCACACAGTTCATGTTTGGAGCTTTTTATTACTTTATAGGTGAGCTGCGTGTTTGTTTAGATGCTGTTTATTTAAAGCATTCTTTGAATGATTCACTATGGTAATGGACAGAATGTACCTTTGTGATGGTTCTTGATCATGTATCCCTCTCATGTGACCCTGTGGAGATGAATTACCATATTAGAAGAGGAAAAACTGTTGAGCTGAAAGATTAAATAGTTGTGATACCCTAACAGACACATTGTGTGGTAAAGGACATTTAAAGCAATAGATCAGAGCCTGCAGTGTGCTGGTGATGTAATGAGGTAAGACAATGCAAAGAGGGGTTCTCTTTATCCTCTAAATCAAATCAGAGAAAGCTTTTCATCCATCTAAAAGAGCACATTCATGCAGCCCTTTGTCCTTGACGTTTGCAATGACCCAAACTGTCTGCATAAATGATGTATTTGACCTCACAGCACAGAAATTAAATCATAACTCTAGGCTGAAAGTACAAATTCAATATGGCTGATGATCCATTAAATGTGAGGCTGATGATCCACTTAAAATCCAGAGGCATATGCAATAAACTGGAACTGCGTTATGGTTGTTAATTCAACAGACTCCATTAAACAGGAGGTAGAAAATAAATATCAGCATCTGTGAATGTATTTTAATGTTTTGGAAATGTCCTTCACCTGGTGTGACTGGTGCAGCTCTGCACATATACTGTACTACACTGCCAGCATCTGCTTGCATTCATCATTGCTTACATTGCATCTATAATAAGACGAATCAGCAGAAATCAAAACCACATTATACAAGAGGTAGGATGGAAAGTCAATTAAAATAAAGCAATGTCAGAGACTGAATGTTAGATGTCAGTTATAGCTGCTCTTTGTTAATGTGTCCTTTCACACTTAAGATGTCGAACTTTTCATCTCTGGTTTAACTCAACTCCTGCCACCATGTCGTCACACCGTGTGGAACCTGCTTGCAGGCTGGAAGAGCCAGCATTCTCCACATGAAGTTGATTCAGACGGTGATTTAAAAGCTTAAGTGGATTTTTCTATGAAAAGCATAAAATAACCCCCACTTTACACCTTTGTTTTTCTAAATTAGGTGCAATAAATGCATCACTGGACCAATGAGCGTTAGCCTTGTTGTGTTGGTTGTTTAAATTGATTGGTACGTGGTCCTTCAAATGGTTGTGGCTCACTAGTGTGATAAGACTGATGAAAAGGTAATGGAGCTGAAAAGAGGGTGGATGGGATGTTTGGAAGTACCATTAAAAGACAGTAGCTGACATATAAATGTATTACTTGACGATTCATGCTATTTGACTATTCATGACTATTTGTGCAATTTCCTCCGGGATTAATGAAGTATACTGTATATCTATTTATCTATCCATTCGGTTTACTGTGCATCCTACAGGAAAGTCACTGCAGAATATACTGTTATCAATAATCCTGAGCATTTCAAAGATTATTTGCAGCACAATAATGAATTGTATTACACTGTGGGAATGCAGAACAGTTAAGAGAACAAAAATAATTTTCATTGTCAGTTTAATAGCTTACAGCATCTAATCATAAATACTTGTACACTTTTCAATTACAGCTAAACAAGAGCGTCACCAAATGTAAACAGAGCATTAATCAATACAAATGCAACACATTGTCAAGAAAATCCAAAAGGACTTCCTATTTGTTCACACAAACTAAAAGCATAGCACAGGCCAAGTTAATGTTTAACATCCGAGTAGTCACAACAAGCTGTGTGGAGAAGCCTGCAGTTCTCCATTAACTGTCTGATGGCACTGAATCAATTTTGCCATGCATGTTCAAGGGTTCAGAGAATAATTATGGTATTTCACCATTCAAACAAAATTTAGAAACCAGCATTAAAATTGAAATATCTTTACAAAAGGGCCACTAACCGCAGACGCCATAAGCTGTTGCTCTCAATAAAAATAATACAGAGCCTGTGATCAACCTGTGGTTCTTCTGCAGACACGGCAGGAATGTGACACTACCCTGTAAATGAACAACCGCGCTGTGGAAGGCACATTACTGCTCTGCAGCGATTTCTGATTGTCACCCTACACTTCAGAAGGACTCACCAAGGCAGCGCTGAGGGGGTTCAACTTCCCCAAAGACAGCCCAAAGTGTTCTGTCCTGGAAGGATCCACATTTACGACATCAGGCACTTTTATATCATTTGAAACACTTAATGAGAAAACATTCATGTCAACATATGAATCAAAAACAGGACATAAAGAGTACAGAATAGGGTGATACATTTATGTGCAATCAGTTTCAGAGCATAAAGTAATAGGATGAAGAAGACAGAGGGCCTCACATCTCTAATAACATTACCCTCTCTGGCTCCACCGAGGAAGACGTACATGATGAGTAGCAGCAGGGTGCCTATATTAGTCACAACTGCCCAACCCATACTGAAACCCTAACAGAATTATCTCCAAAATTTAATTTGAAATCAAACTGTGAGTCATTTCACTGCAGATTTAGTTTGGAATGTCGCTGTGAGCTATCAGAGAGGACAAGACGGAGTCTGGAGGTGACTAATGAGAAAGTCTGAGCAAATATATGCTGAAGATTTTGGGTTTGTGGTCTGTTTGAGACCATTCAAACCAAGTTAATGTTTGAAGCTCTTTAAAGGTTAAGCACAAAGTTAGCAACACCCTTTCCTCTCCTCCTCCTCCTCTTGTAATCCTTACCTCATTTAAAACAAACATTTGAACACAAAGGCCAGCTTGTCGGGACACTCAGCAGATTACACCGTCAACACTTTTTGACATCAACAGGTTAAAGGCAACTATTTGTAGCTGCAATCAGCAGACATCAATCACTTTAAATACACACATTACCATCCACAAATAGGACAACTACTTTTTTTTTTGTACACTGACAGATATATACAGTACAATAATATGTTGGCATTCTGATGAAGGAAATTCATTGAAACTCTTTCACATGCAGTTAAGGCATAGCAGATAAATAAGGCAGCAGAGACACAAACATACATAAAATGACCTGCTGGATTTACACCGGTAAGAGCTTCAGTAGTCGTTTCACAGATTCTAGGTATTCTTCATTGACACCAATTATTTTAAACATGACCAAATATCAGTTACATTTATTACACAGATATGATAACTGGAAAACACTGGTATTTGGTTTTAATTTGACTGTCAGTGCAAACACACCCTCACAGTGTGTTCAGATTTACAGTGGAAAGTTTTCCACCTTCTATCAATCTCTCTGTAAGTCAGTCAAACTGGGTTGCTGGTAGTTCCACGCTCGTCCTCTGGATTGTTTGCTGTTCTGGTGTCTCTGCAGGAGGAGCTGTGATGATGTTGTCGTCTATAGCGGAGTCTGTGATGGGATCTGCGATGGATCCGGATTGTTCTGTGGCATGGCGTGGAGGCACGGGAGGAGGGAACGACGGCGACCGGAGGATGTCGGCGTAACACTGGTTGGGTTTGGTCTGTCTCTGAAGGACTTTCCTCAGCAGAGGTTTCAGCAGCCCGATGGTCAACTGGCTGCTCTGGTGGTCGGCAAAGGGAGGAGAGGGGGAGGAGGCCATGCTGGATGTGCAGAAGGAGGGGGATGAAGGGGGATTGTTGGGAGAGGGGAGGTTTTTTAGCACCAAGTTTAGAATATTGGTGACAGTGAAGTCCTCTGGGCACAGCACCCACAGCAGATCCAGGTAGGGGTCCAGTTCTCTGTGTTGGGAGACCTCACACAGCAGAGCGATGAAAATCTCTTTGTTCAGCAGGGGACTCTTCTTGCAGAACTCCTGGGCCACCTGTGTGACCCTTTCCCACTGGTGCTTCGCCATGAGGATCCTCAGAGCCTGGAGGATGGCGGTGGGCCGCCCACTGACCAGCAGCAGCTCCACCTCCAAGTCCTGGTGCTGGTCTGCGTCTGGGCTCAGGTTATACAGGATGTAGAGAGTTCGTTTATAGAGCGGCACGTTCTTCTCTGCGCTTCCCCCTCCTCGTTCGCCTGAGGCGGAGAAGCTCCAGGATGAAGAGGCCAGGCTCAGGCCCAATCCGGCTGCGCCCTGCTGCTGCTGCGCCAGTTCCAGGAACCTGGGCAGCAAGTTGGGTTTGAATTGTAAGATCGACTGGCAGAGGAGCTCAAACACAGGAAGGACCGCTGGGCGAGAGGGGCTTTTAGGTTTACAGTTAGCGTGATCAACGCTTAGGCTGCGTTTCTGTTTCCCGTTTGTGAAGACGAGGGAGGCACTGGTTGCCGGGGCGGGATTGAGGACAGTTTTCCACACATCTGGGGGAGCACTGCTGGACAGAGACCCCTCTCCATTGTGGTGTAACTGAAGAGCAGCCTGTGCAGCCCTCCACACCTGGCAAGGGAACATGCTGAAGATGAAATTGAGGTAAAGCAGAGCCTCTTTATCCAGCTCTGCACACGACAGCAGTCTGGCTACCTCTTTTTCAACCAGATTCTCACACAATACCTCCAATTCTTTCAGACTTGCTCTCACTAAATGGGCCTTCACCTCCTCCAGAGACACCAGAACCTTCAGCTCAACCTCCAGAGACCCCATTAGTTTATCTTGCCCCGCAATAAACCCAGCTTCTCTATTCAGGAAGCACTCTGCTTTCTGATTTGACTCATTGCTAAGGTAGTTCCTGAGGATGGAGGCTAAAGAGATGGGAGCCTGGAACCTGCCTCCTTTCTTTAGCGTGTCAACAGTGAGTTGGGTCCTGCTAAGGCTCCTCTGCTGGTAATATTTACAGGCCTCCTCAAAGACTGCCTCTACCAGGCGGGCTCCAGGGTGAATGTTCTCTGCTGTGCTGAAACCAGACGGCTTGTGATCTCTGGATTCTGACTCTTTGTTAGTCATCACAAAAAGTCCATTATCTGAGAGTAGGTGAGGTAAGAATCTTTTGGCTCGGTTCACAAATAATAAGCCCTCTCTCTTTAGGGTGATCTTTTGCAGCTCTCTCCCGCAATTCACATCAACCAGATACAGGTTTCGCCCAATCAGCAGTGCCAGTGTGTCTTCATAGAGGCAGATGCTCGTGTGAGTGCTAGATTTCACCAAGTAGTTGTCTGATAGTTTGTACACCTGTCGCAACATCCCTTCTTTCTGAAGAACACACACTCGGCCTGTGCTGAGCAGCAGAAGCAGGCCGCCACAGCCGGTAGGAGAGAAGTCGTAGATCTCAGGTGGTTCAAGAGCAGATAAATATCCCACACAGTCTGTCACCAACCTTTTAAAGTCAGACTCTTTAGCTGAAAACCTTTTCAGGGGAGCGTTCTTACACGTGGTGTGGATTGTAAAGGTTTCATGAAATGGGGAACATGAAAGAAAACAACTGGAAATGCTCATCATCGACTTTGCTTTCAAGTCAGGTAGGAGATAAACATATTCTCCTGAGCTGACCACCCTGAATTTAGGGTTGTTGTGAAGGGCGATTTTAACTCCCCCCAAGCTGATGATGGCCTCCTGTACATCGAATTCACGCCGGCAAACGCAGTATGTCAGCTGATTCCGTGTGGAGCCGAGGGACGGGGCGCTCTCTGAAGGTGGTCTCTCCTCACACCAGATGATCAGATTGGAACAGGCACAGACGGACACCACTTTTGCTCGGGGGCTGTTGCACAAGTCCGATGTGTATGAGAGGTGCCAGCTGCCTTTGCCCTCCTTGAATCTCCAAAACTCAGCCTTTCCATCCTCATAAACCACCACAGCTGCTGCTTGTTTGCTGCTGCTGTTACTGTGATCCAAATATAAAACATCCACAACAGGCACAGCTCGTTTTAAGCACAGCTCCAACCTCTTCTGGTTGTGGACAACCTGGGTGATCTCATTCTTGTCAAAAGTCAGGAGACCCAGCTGAGGCTTACAGAGGAGGACATGGAGGTGACGTCCATCTGGGCTCACACGAACATTTGACAGAACAAGTTTCAGCTCATTAGTTGACACGTTAAAGATTTCAGTCAGTTCTTTACAGCCAGTATAGTCTCCGAAATCGGACAGCTGCTCCAACATAAACGCCATGCCTCGTTCTGTAGAGCAGAGTGTAAATTGTTGGATAAACTAGCCCGCTAGCCTGTGGCTCCAGGCTCTATTAAAGCTAACGAAACGGCATCCCGATAGGTCCTCTGCGCGGCTTCATCCCTCCTCCTAACGCTGTGGCGGAGCGACACGTCCAGCGACGGCCGCCGGCCCCGGTAGAAACATGTCGATGAGCGGCAACAAACCGTTATCTGACAGGAACCCGGAGAAAAGTTTGACGGACGAGTCCAGCCGGGAGTTTAAGTCATTCTCCTGCTATGCTAGCACTCCTCCAGCATCACGGGACTGTCAATTTCCGGATCACGATGACGTTTGCGCAAGAGGAGGAGCCAAATGACGTCACGATATTATGAGACAGCTCGATTACAACCACAAAGAGCAACATCTATCTATCTATCTATCTATCTATCTATCTATCTATCTATCTATCTATCTATCTATCTATCTATCTATCTATCTATCTATCTATCTATCTATCTATCTATCTATCTATCTATCTATCTATCTATCTATCTATCTATCTATCTATCTATCTATCTATCTATCTATCTATCTATCTATCTATCGTCTGTGCTTTAACTATTTGTACTACTTTATACAGCACATATATTAACCAGGTCTTTTATCTTAATTTTAAAATTAAATAATATGCACAGTTTAGTATTAGATAACTGCAGTATTTTAGCAGTGTGTTGTAAGAAAGGGAGGGACACCACCCTGCTTTCAAATCTAATTTCAGTAATAGACAGTATGAAATCAAATCAACTTTATTTATAGACTACTTTTCAGACAACATGCAACGCAAAGTGTTATAAAGAATTAAAAAACAATGAACAATTAAAAATTATAAACTATCAAAGGTACAGTACATACAAGCAAGAAGATGGCTAAAGCAGCTTATTTTCAGATTCTTCATGATGTTGAAGGAAGATAACAGGTAATCAAAGTTCTATGTGCATCAAGGCTAGTACAATTTGCAATTTGACCAAAGCACAATTTAAAAATCACTGATGGTAGGTCAAAATTTCTATTTAAGCACAAATCAGACACTGTCCTAAATTTTTATGTCTCCCTTGACAACGTACTTTGAGGGATGATGTTACAACTTATTCACACACAGTGTAACTATGGAAACCAGTTTTACCTCCACAGATCTGGAGGCAAGAATCCACCTTAGAAACTGAGAAGCTGTTTTAGCGTATCCTTGTTTGCTCGGGAAACATGCAGTGAAACAATGACTAATAACTATCAATAATAGAGTCAAGCTCAATTAACACAAAACTGATGTGGCTTCAGAAAAACAAGCCCAGCTTCAAACCACAATTTACATGTTACAAGGGAATATGACAGGTGATGTGTTTCAGGCTTAGATAAGTGGAAAAATAACACTCTACAGGGGCCAACTGTAATCATGCAGAAGTAAAACACTGCTTTTATTTCTATGTAAGTAATAATTACAATCAGAGCAAAATTCTCAGTGGTGATGATGAAGGGTAAGTAGATGTCTGCTGGTTACTTTCTCGCCAGCAATTGTCAAGTCAGCCCATATTATAAAGCATTTTAATACTACTGAAATTACGACACTTAAAGGTAATGGCAAGGAACCTGACTTTTGTTGGCACTGGCTCACACAAGTTAGATATATCTACATGGTGGATATTTTCTGCATTGTTTGTGCCACGAATCCTAAAAAAATATAAAATTTTTGTCTCAGTGTTCTCCTCAGAGTTCCTTTTAAAATCTGCTATGCACATCCATGATTGAATAACAGCACCAATAGAGGATGTTAAGGATGAGATTGGTTTGGTTTAATAATATTAAATTAGTTAGGAGATAATCTTGTGATACCAATAACATAATGAAATCAGGATGAAAGTTCTGCTTGTCTGTGTCACATTGTCTTATGTAATCAACAGCTCAAATCATGCATGTTTTTCTTTGATATTATTACCAGTAGGTAAATAACAGTACCATCAGAACATTTAGTTTATTTAACACTCTTAGTTCGATTTAAATTTCTGGATCAGTGACAACAAATACAGTACGTTATTTTTTGTTTGTTGCTATCTGTCTGTAGACTCACTTCCTGTCCAGCAGGAGGCAGTGATGCTCTTTACTAACTGTACTCTATACTGATATTTTGAAATTACATCTAATTAAGAATTATGAGGTATGCATAATATATGTGAATATGTCTGCAAGCTTTTAAGATGATAGCAGGTTCTAATATTTTAGTTGACTCTTTCTTCTTTTAAACGCACGGAGGCATTAAATCTTACTGTAAAGCCCTACAGACAACTGTCACGGTTCAACACTCATTTACACTAAATTGTCACATGGCTGTGAACGAACATCACCACAGAGCTACTGCCCTCTCTCACCACCAGTTAACTAAACACAACCTGCCCTATGCTTTTCCAAGTTTGTGAAGTTTTTAATGTAAAAAAACTTCAAATAAATCCTGTAAATTCACATATTTATCCACTTTGATCACGCTGGATGACAGCACGTGGCTGTATTTTTTTGGTTTTCCCTACTGCTTGTTTTAAACATAGTCTGACCCAACAATGATTTTCCACCAGTTTGCATTTTTCTGCTTTCAGGTCTTACTTATTTACGTTGGTTGTCTCCATTATTGTGTCAACAAGCATTTTATGGGAAGCTTTCACTCCATGTGCATGTGTCTGAACATTTATTCTAATGATGTAGGGCTGATATAGCATATGGATGCTGTATGCTGTTCCAACAGTGTATTCAAGCTCTGCTGCCTCTAGACAGGCTTACCTTGGACAGAAAACCCCCTCTATTAGTGAGTGTGTTTAGTCTGCTGTGCCTGTAGACAGGAAGATAAACTGCTTGTCTGGAGAATATAGGGGGTTGGAGACAGGGGAGATTTCCTTTTGGAGTTATGTGGTTTAGAAAAAGAGAACAATGGCTGTAAGATTTTGTTGCTGAGGGTAAAGAAGATGGGTAGGCTGTCAGGTTTGTGTCCCCCCAGGATAAAATTATTTTCATTTGAACGCAATTTTGAAGGAGGAAGATATATCTCCATCTGCTTGAGGTTGGAGTGAGACACCGCTTCTTTGTATCCATGTGTCAGATGAGATGTAGCCGCGTGCCAGTCTCCCGTGTTCTACAAGAAGAGACAGTCAGTTGTTTGCGTCTTCTTTCACATTGGAGTCGTGTCACTGGACGTTCCATCTCAAGTCTCAAGGTTTTCAGTGACTTTCCACAATTGAAAGTCATGGTGGGGTATAAAACATTGGTCCAGTGTCACTATTCATAAATATCTTTTGTGATCATACAACACAATAAATGGACCTCACTTGTTCATAAAATGTGGAATTAACTTCAGTAGTTAATTCATAATTAGGGAAAGAATGCTAAATTAAGCTATAAAAGATTTTTTTTAAAAACTTGGATATGCACCAAAAGCGTAGACGACTCTTCATGGACCGTTCTCCATCCTTCACTAGGTTTCAAGGATATCTCTCTGGCTTTGTTTGCAAAGTCCATCCATTAAGCAAACAAGCTAACAAACAAAGGTAAACAAACAAGTAAGCAACAAACAAGTAGATACAAATGGACACTGGTAAAAATAAAACCTCTTCGGCTTTTAAAAGCAGGTAGATAGGAAAGATGATGACGAATCAATGTTACTCACAGTTTTCGATCATTTAATCTTGAATATTATTACATCAAAATTGGGAATTTGTTTTTAATGCTTTGTTTTAATATCTCTGAGTGGCCTCATTTTAGATCAGCACACACTTTAAGTGTCAGATTTTTAACATGTGTCTACCAGTCAGAAAAAAAGAGCATCAGACTGAAGAACATTTGGTTCAGAAAAATCCAGTGAAGTAAATCTAAAAACTGAATTATTAAACTGCTTCTCAGAAATCTGTGTGACAAATATCATCATCTTGATTTCTTATGTTTGTGTTTATTCCAACAGCTCTGAAACTTCTTTACTCCTCCACAGAGCATGATTTCCGTCACTGATGGAATTCTTTAAGGGGTAAAATAATTTTCAGATAGATTGATACACCGGGTGCCTCTAACTGAAGCATCTCTACAGCTTTGGCTGTGAAATGAATGCTTATGAGTGGATGCATTGGCAGCTCATGATGCTCTGCCGGCGTATCAGAGCGCACCAGAGTGCAGAGAGGAGAGTTGATGCAGAGAAAGATGGCAAGCTTAGCGATATATTGAAAAGACAAGACAGACTTGTGGGTAAATGAGTTGTGGTTGACTGTAATGTGAGACATTTCCCAATTTATAAATGTTATCTGCTGTTAATTTGGCATAACGGGGAAGTCTGATGGCTTAAACACAAAAAAAAGTTGCAATGACAATATCCCGGAACAAAATCGCTCAAATGAAACTGTTCCTCAAATGAACGTCAATGAGGGGTCAAGGCAGGATTGATGCCTATGGCGGCTCCATCCCTCATCACAGATGCATCATGAGCTGATTAGATAACAGCCCATTTGCAATTGCTCTGCATTTACCGCTAAACTTATCTCAAAGATCCATACCCCCGGCTCTGAGAGCATATAGCTTTAGCTCTCACCCTATTAATTGGATTCATGGCCCCCGACTGGTTGTGGGCTGGGTCGATTGTTTTTGGGAGTCCCTTTGCCTATCGCTGCTCATCTCCTCTGTTTGCGAGTAAAAATGGAAAATGCAATATAGTCTTAATCTCCAGATCTGTCTTGTAAATAATTTCCTTTTCAACCTGTAAAACAACTGAAAAGGAAACCTTATTAAAGTGTTTTTTATAGGCTGAAATCATTGTCACTTTCATCAGAGATTATTTGACTGGTGAGTTCAATTTCTACACAGAACACCGCTTGAGTAAGTGGATAAATTTAAATCTGTAGGTATTTGGTTCCATTCTTTCAAGCCTGATAATCTGATATTGTTTTTACTGTTTTACTCTACAGGTGAGAAAAAGAATGATCTCCCAGTCAATGCTGCCAGTTCTGGGAAAAGCTGATACTGTTTATCAAAGTTCTACAGAAACAGGTCGTCAGATTTGTTTACAGTGTAGTTAATAGTCTCTACACTGTTTTACACACTCATCTCTAAGTTGGTGGAATGGTTAAATATATATGATTTTTTCATGGCTTGCAGTTAATGCCTACTTATAATACATTTGTTGCATACATGCAGGGTGGCAGTGGCTCAGCGGTAGAGCAGATGTCTTAAAGACAGATCGCCCAGTCATCAGTGGATCGAGGCCCGCTCCCGCCAGGACATCACCGGAGTGTGAGCTGACGGTGGGAGGTGTCAGCTCACCTCCCAGCCACTGCTGTGGGGCCCTTGAGCAAGGCGCCGTCCTCCCTACAAGCTGCTCAATTGGGGCACGCCCCGAAAGAAGCTGCCCGTCACTCTGCCTCCCCATGTACAGTTTGATGTTGTGTGTGTATTAACTGCATGCTTACAGGCCCCCTTGTGTGATGTGGTTGTGTTTCAGAGGCCATAGTCTGGATGAAAGCATCTTGATGTCCATTTGTGGCCCAGGGACCTCTTGGTGACCCCCATTATATCAGGAGTATAGGAGCCCATAACTGCTCCATCCCCACCATGTTAACAGCACTACAAACAGGTGTGAGTCACTGTGTTCTGTGCAGCTTTGAGTGAAGATCAAACAACCAGGAACAGGATTCTGCCTTATTTCCTCCTTCATTTCTTCCTGTTCATTTCACCCCACTGTCTCTTCATTAATCAGTCAGTATTTGCATCAAGGTTTCCCTCTACATCTGATATTCTTGTTCCCTCCTTTTCATTCAATGTCAGTTTCTGCTTGTTTTTGCTTCCATCTCTCTATCCTGGATTCCTACATAATTGCCGTTAACAAAAACTCACAACTTCTCCTTTTTGCCTCTGAAAACATCTGCCTCTCTTTGACAACGCAGAACAGTCAAAGCAGTGTCAGCATAGCCTTTGATCACACAGAGCATTCCCTCCCCAGCCGTGGCCTACTTTAACTTATTATGTATCTGTGAAACCTTGACGCTGTCACTTAAACGTGGTCCTCCATTGCTGTATTCTATGGCTAATTCGAAAGCGTTTGCCACAGTTAGACCCAAAAACCCCAGTGCCACATGTGCTTACATGTGTATTCACTTGTTTGTGATGGGCTAAGCATTTTGCTGGTGAGTTTCCTAATAACTTTGTATCTCTTCTAGGAAAAGAGAATCAGAGGAACCCTGATGAACCTGTGCTTGAATAAGACCTCAGACTAACAACTAGGCATATCATTAAAACTTCATAGTATTTGAAATAATCTATGTTTTTTCACCAACTACCCCCTGCACTGGGGTTAAACATGTCTCTGATAGAGATGCACTGACAACACACATTTCCCTAACTCGTGCATTCAAAAGAAAGAGAAGAGATGCTGCTCCTGTCTGTCTTTTTCTCTCTGCCTGCTGCTTGTGTTAATTAAATGTGATATTCTGTTCTAAGATACCTACATATGGTGCACCTATTTGTCTTTTAGAGTAAGCAAAACATTGGAGACAGCTTATTACATATTCCGACAGTCATCTGCCACCATATCAGTCTAGGTTAGTAAATGAAACTGACATGAAACAGGTGGTTACCTGGTGAATCTGTCTATGCTGCCTATAACTAGTTAACCTTAACCTTTATTTGACCAGGAATTCCCATTGAGATTAAAATCTCTTTCACAAAAGAGACCCGGCTAAATTGACTGTTATGCAAGTCAAAAAGTGATATGAACAGGTACAGATACAAGAAACATGAATGACTATTAAAACTTTAAGACAGTAAAAATTTAAAACAGTAAACGAAAACAGTAAAATATTTAAGCAGGAAAACAGAGTAACAGTTTGACAATTTGAGGAAGTGTCCTTTCAAGAAAAACATTGGCATTCTTCTTTTGATGCGTTCTTTATGATTCTTTTAAAGTCATTAAAGTGGGTGAATGTTTTCATCCTTAGAGACTTTTGGAGGATATCCCATCACAATGGTGCGTAATTGGAAAACGCTGTTTAACTCAGATCGGTTAAGATCTTGATAAAGCACTTGTAGAATGAACGTACAGGAGCTGATAGACAGAGGGTTGCTGGGTATTCAGGAAGCATACCTAGCAATGCTTTATAAGGAAACAAATACCAGTGCTGTTGCCAGTGAATGCTTAATGATGACCAACCAACCAGATCACAAAGCTTGCAGGTGTGTGTGTGAGTTTGTGCATTACAGTTGAAACATAGTGAAGCACTGAGATACACTGAGTCCAGTTTCTTCAGGAGGGAGGAGGCTGTGTGCATGTGCATGTATATGGTCTATACAGTATCACCATAAACAATGAGGAAGATGGCTTCCACACGTTTGTTTTTTGCAAATAATGTGAAGCAAAATTTACTCCGAAAGTAAGAACCTACCTTCATTTTGAGTTTTCTGATTTAATTAGAAATATGTACATTGTATGAACACTTTTCATCAAACCATGTTCCTAAATATTTATAGGAGGACACTCTTTCAATCGAAGTACCGTCAGACCTAAAAATTCTTAAATCTCCAAACCTTTGTGAGCGAGCCCTAGATAAAGTCTTAAACTGTTTTATGGGCACGAAGCACCAATTGTAGATCCTTCAAAGTGTTATGTATAGTGACAATGCCATACTCAATTTTCTGCTAGGTTTAAGCATATGAAATATTTGTTTGTTGGCAAAACATCATGGTTTACCTTCAAAAACATGATTTAAATTTTTTTTTTAATATATACTGTAATAATCCCTGTAGGAAAATTAGTAGAACACTCTAATAAGCACTGCATAGCACTGCATAGATTGGACAAGCACAAACAAGATTGGAAAGTCACTCTAAGTGTTCCAATTATTTGCCTTTTATACCACAATATTGTGACCATCTTGCTAAATGTTCACTTTAACCACCGACACATTAACCTCAACACAAGAAAAACACACACATGTATTGTGATACATCATATGATACATTTTATAGAAGTATTATTGTGCATTGAATGAAATGTAGCTTCATTCAGCAAGATCAAGTCATGTGGCTGCTGCCACGTCTCGTCTGCCAGGAGATCTTGACCGAGTTGTCCCCCACTCGTCAGAGAGAGGATGTTTAAAAGACCAAAGTTGACAGTCGGGCCGCTGAGATGAGCTGTTGCTGGTCGAGGGATGTGAGTCATCATGTTGTGGTGCGCCAGAAGTCTGGTGTTTCTCCGTTAGTGGCGGGTCTGCGTTGAGGTACGGACAGTATGTCCAGCTGTTTTGTCCCTACAATGTAGATAACACACACACACACACACGCACATGCACATGCACACGCACACGCACACGCACACACACACGCGCTCTGACTCGGCCTTCCAGCTATTCCACGTGAATGGGCCAGCATATGGGCTTTTTTGGCCATATTGTTCTCTCAACAGGTCCCTGCAGGGAAAGGCGAAGAGAGAGAACATTTCAACAGTCAGAAGTGTACGCAGGGCAAGTTTGAGTGTAGCCCGGTTCGAATCTGTGCAACAGCTCCACTGGCTCCCCATCACTTACCCCATCCACTACAAAACACTCCTCCACACTGTTGAGGCCCTCCACTTACTCCCTCCTCCCTGCCTCTCTCTTAAAATGTATTTTGATCAAATTTCATGTTTACATGGTTGTTTTTAATCTATGTTGTAAAGGTCGCTTAAAATTATTAAAATTATTATTGAATGAAATGTTAAAAAAAAAGAAAAAAAAGAATGTACCTCTGGTTAGTGATTGTTAAACATGAATGGCAAAACATTTGAGGCATGATCTATCTTTGGACTCTTGCTTGGTTTGTTGTTTTATCAAGAAAAACCCAGCCAACTTTCTAACCCTGCCAACATGCCATGTTTTGTGAAGGCTTTCTTTATACCTGGATAAAATGCAACATTAAATATCAATTGGACATTTTTCTAATGTGGTTAAGGAGTACTTCAAAATAAGGTTAGAATTAAATCAAATGAACATTTTCTAACATCACACTCATCACTATGTTACAAACACTGCACAAAAGTATTACATGAATTGGAATTTGTATTTTCTCATTTTCCATTGTGTTGCTATGATGATGTTCTAAGGGCCAAGCAAATCCTGCAAAAGGACACCTCACCGAATGCTCACGATGCTCGTTATTTCCCCAGCAGCCCACTAAAAAAAATACACGCAAGACCAAAGACGACACACACAGGTTTCACATGAGATTCCAGCATATCAGCACATAAATCAATATGTCTTATAAGACATCGCTCTTCTTCCTTGCAGACGTGAACATGCTGGTAAAGCTTAACTGACCATAGCACTGAAAAAAAAACCCTACACCTCTCACATTACAGCTTCATTGATTCATTCATTGTGTGGTTACTTCTCCTGAGGAAATGTTTTTGACATTGCTGGCCTTAGCTTGATAAATTAGGTCCCTGGGTAGGCACCCAACAGTACACTGCACATTCATTATGAGCTAACCACAGGCCATATGACAGGAAAAGTTCTATGTCATCACATATTCGTTTGACATTATCAGAGGAAATGAGTCACAAATGTCTAGCATTTAAAAAAAAGGTTTAACACCAGTCACCAAAAACCAATAGGACCAGTGTTGATATCTAAATTACACGCTCGTTTCAGGGTGTGTAGTCTTACTTAGCTTCAGTAATTAAATACCACAAAAAAGAGACTTCTGGATGAAAAGATGCAGCAATTAACATCCGAACAGCGCGCCTTTAAATTGGAGAAAGGTGGAGCTCAGGGGGCTGTGAAGATTGGTGAAGCGTTTCACATACGATCTAATGATGAGGA
Organism: Antennarius striatus; assembly: GCF_040054535.1. Classification (NCBI taxonomy): domain Eukaryota; kingdom Metazoa; phylum Chordata; class Actinopteri; order Lophiiformes; family Antennariidae; genus Antennarius; species Antennarius striatus. The sequence goes on along the minus strand of NC_090786.1, from coordinate 13,010,759 downwards.
TTCTTGTGGGCTGCAGACACAGTAGAGTTGATCAGGTTGGGTTTGAAGGAGGATGTAGGAGAGATCAGAGGACGTCAGTTATCTTGAGACTCATTTGTCTGCTCTGAAAGAAAGGGTTGCCACAGATTCTTGGACTTGGATCAATGCCTGACTTGTCACCCCTCCTGGTTGCCTGTCGGTGTGTTTGCCTCTTCAGGTTTTCTTGTGAATGTTTAGCCTGACAAGCTGGAAGCAACAACAGTTTGTCTGACTCAAAGACCCTCCATGGGGGCTTATTATATTCTTGATATTTACTCCCCAATGAGAGTTCAAAGGAGATTACATAATCACTTACTCTTGTTTGCTTGCAAGATGTTGTCAACAGGTTTTGATGATCAATTTCATTACATTTTATGATGGTTTCTGCCAGATTCTAGTTAAAAAATGTCACTTTTGCCAAATAGCAGAGTAGAGACTTTTTAAAAAACATTTTAGCTGTACATCTCAACGTCCTTTAATGGATTCTAACTTTTCATATGACCTATCATTCTGTAGAGTTAATCTTACCTACAACTGGATATGGACATATGAAGAATCTTAAACTGAGATTTTCATGATGCAGCATCATGTAAAGATGTTAGTAAGTGATTATTATGTATTTGCACCATTATAGTCACCATATAATTTGTAGCTTTGCACTGACTTAGTGCAGCACTTCTCAAATAGTGGGGTACAAACACCTGCTAGGCTTCACTGTGACTACAGACCTGTGTGTTTACTGTGTCTAAAAATGATGGCAGCGGACAGCATGAAACCTAATAAATTAAGACGTCACTTAAAGAAATTACACCCCAATAGCGCTGATAAGCCGCTGGAGTTTTTTCAGCAAAAACATGCCGAATATTGCCACCAATCATCCCGATTTGTGAATGCTACTTCGGTAAACCAGCCAGCTCTGTTAGCATCATATAAGGTGGCGTACCAAACTGCTCATTGAGAAAACCCCCACCATACCAGAGGAGCTGAAACATTGAGGAGGAGCTGAAAGTTCAGTATCATGCTTCAAACCTCGCTTTTAAGAGCTGTGCATTGCAGAACATGAACCGAATATGAACAGAACTGACTAAACGTGTTCATTGTAGCCATTAATCCTGACTTCCTCATTTTGAAAAAAGAAAAAATTAGCACAAATTGTTTTATTCATTTTTGTTTTGTAGATTAAGGTGTTTTATATAATGTGTGCCTGAGTTAATGTTGCTGCACTGAATTTGAATTTCTTATTATTTATTGATTTTATTTTATTTCATTTTTCAGTATCACATGGTACAATAAATTGGTCAAAAATGTTTACAGTTTAGACAAGTTTTTTTTTTAAATTAGGAAAATTGATGCATTTAAAATATTTTCTGTTATAGACTAAAAAAATAATGTTAATAAAACTATTCTTTGTTATAAATTTAACTATATTTCTTTTTTGGTTTTCTTTAATGTTAATAAGGATACAATGTTATGCGGAGGTGTAACAGTTTTATATACAATTGATATTATTTATAATCGCGACGGAGAGTGGGCGGGCGCAAATTGTTTTCTTCTTGCTGGGGGGGTCGCAACAGAAAATAATTGAGAAGCACTGACAAAGTATTTAATTAGTAGTTTTTGTGTAATTAGCCCTGCAGACAGGCAAATAGGCAAACATACAAACAGACAAACCAGTCCTGGACACAATAATAACCTGCCTCAAATGCAGCAGTCACTACTATTATGCATTCTGTGTTTTTGTTTACCCCTTATTATTTTTCACTGTCCTGTCTCTCCTGTCTTTGTCATGCCATTATTCAGTATACGGCAATCAATAGACAATTTGTATCCCAGAGCTCTGCTACCATGAAAACAGTGAAAAATAAGGTGGATTGAGAGAAAATGAAAGGTTAAATGAACTCCTTTTCTATTCTTCACTGGCACAGTTAAGGATTAAATGTAATCCTCAGGATTAGAGAAATTTATTATCTTTTTCAGTTATGTTACAATTTTGCTTCCACTCAATACTTTTGTTGCCTTGTCTGTCTATTAGTGCTTTGCATCAAAAGTTTTTCCTTTTATAATCAGGAACATAAGGACCAGTAGGACTCAGCAGCAGTGTGGTGTTTGTATATTAACTGTGGTTTTATGTCAGCAAGGGTTGCGAGAGGGAGGGTAGGGGGTGTCTGAGGTGTGAATTAGACTGTAGATCAGGGAAATTGACAAACACTAGAGCTCCAGGCCTGATGAATGGATAATGGTGCTTCTGTTCCAAAAAGCCCTTGGCATATGGCAAATACTGTAGACCAAAGCACACACGGACGGCCGGCAGATTGCTTGCACATGCTTTACACATGCTTTTTACCCCCCACCCTGCCTGTTCTTGGATAAACCTCATCTCATCATCATGTAGTGATGATGAGATGAAGCCCCATGAAGCACTGAAGCTTTCCATCTGAGGAGTTAACACACGGTCCAAAGCGTTACTGTGCTTCATTTGCTCTACTGCGCCATCAAGTGGACAATAAAAGTGTAAAGCGCTGACAATTTCTGCTTCAATGATTATGCTAAAAAAAAAAGAGTGCTTAATTTACTTGTTTTGGGGGATATTTATTCATTTTTATTCAAGAAGGGCAATATTTCAACAATGCTTGGCTTGAAGCGGTTTCTTTTTTCTTTTTTTGAGATTATTTCACCCGCTTTTCAAAATAGCTTTTCCACAGGGCATAGATTAAGCTGGGGTTACACAGAATCTTGACAACAAACCTGTACAAGCCAAGGTGTACATTCTTCAGAATTTCACGTGATGCTGCAAATGCTTCCAGAACCGGTCATATGATAGGCTGGTTCGCGAGGCCTCAAATATCTCTAACACACCCTTCATCCAGGAAATGATCTTGGATTACTTGACAAATGCCTTGAAGCATCAACACAGTAGGACAACATCACTATCCTCATGGATTTGGACCTCATCTGTTCTCAAATACATTTTCTGTCTCCACATTGGATTTTGCGTATGCTGCAGCTGTCTGAGCAGGCCCATGACTTGGCCTTGCTCTACCAGGACTCAGTTTGTTTCTTACCTGTTCTGTACACCATAAATCTTATAAGTACCTGAATAAAGATAATTTAAGACTCACCTTTGTGAGAAAGCTGAATTTGGTTCCTGTGACAGCCAATGGAATGCACACTCTGTTCAACCTTGTCAACTTGTAAATTTGCTTCCTCAAATTTTTTCTTACCCAATGTCAGATAAACACATATTTAATATAATACAGTGTGCACTTATGTTTTATTCATTAAGCAAATGTACAATATTATTCTTTTACTAGTTGTCACTAACACAAACTAAACCTATTCCTGTATTCAAATATAGCTGCAGCTCTAAAGCAGCCAAGATGTTGAGAACAGGTTTGCATGCAAGTTACATGAAAACCAGCATCTGTTGTTGACTCTGGGAGTTGAGTCGTGTTGGTATCTGTAGTTGCACTTTTATTAGTTACGCTTAAATTATTATTATATTATTATATTATATTATATTATTATTATATTATAATATTTGTAAATCTTATCTGAATCCATCACTGAGCATAATCAAGAATGAGTAACAGGGTTCACCATTAGTCATCTTGATTTATTTACCCATTTTTCCTTGATTTATTTCGAGTGGGCAGTTAGCTCGATAGGTGTGAACTATCAAAAAGTAAATACCATTCAATGTGCAAAAACAAAGGCTCATTATTTTAATACATTTAGTCACTTTTGTTGGGACTGTATAACACTAGTCAAGGAGACATAACGGTTGGGAATGAGAACATCTGAATTTCATAACACATTCATGTTTTTCTAAATATTCTACACTTCCTGGTTTAAGGCCAAAGCATTTATCCTTTGACTATGATGAACGACCGAGTGGAAAATCAGCACATTAACAGTAGCATTGCAGTACTTGTGATGTGTCTGTTTAATGGCAGCTCAGATATTTGTACTTATAGTGACAAACCAATGGCAAAATAGCTGCACAGCCACCATGGTTGACAATTACCATCCATCCCACAGGCTATAATGTTGTCATCCCTACTGAAAAAATAAAATACATAGCCACTTTTCTCATATTTTCTTGCACACTAACTTTTCACATGGTCAAAATGACAGAAATAATAAAGCCAAAAGAGTTTCACAAGAGGCATAGTGGAGAGGTATTAAATCAGAATTTATGGAGGAGTGACACCTCAGGACAGGAAGGCTGTCTGTAACATGTCATTGTCGCTCTGGTTGCAGAGACTCAAATGCTTTTTGTCAGTTTCGACAAATACTTTCACATGCACAAAATTTAAAAAAGGTGCACCATAAAAATTGTAAATGTTGTATTAATAAATAGAGCACAAATGTATTGGTAAATTGTACCTATATATGCAGAAACCTGCTGTACAAGGAGGTTTGGTGTTGTGGATCCTGGTTGGCCCAACTGGAGTTTCACCTCAGAAAATGGTGTGAAATGCAACTTGTAGATTATTAATGCAGGACACAGGAAGCAGTTACCTTCAGACTCATTAATCTGGCTGCTCCGCTCCGGAGAAAAGGGATGCCACAGTTTCTTCGACCCCTATCATGGTCCAAGTTCTCAGTCCCTCTGGCTCTCTGTGGGTGTTTTTGCTTCTTTACTTTCTCTTGAGAATATTTAGCCCAACAGGAATTCACCTTAATGTTTACTTCCCTACATTCAATAATCACCAGGTTGTTAAGCTTAACATTCGTGGTCGGATGTTGAAGCTGTAATTTCTGATTATTACACTGTGGTTGTATAGGGATTGAGACGGAACACATTTTTAGGTAAATATTAGACGGCCCAGAGAATCTGAATTAAGAAAATATTCTCTGTGAGTCTTCTTAACTAGTTGGATGCCAGATCTCAATGGCGGTTGGTCTATTTTACATTTGGAAGGTCAAACATTTTGAATGATTGAAAATAAGCACAGAATGTTAAATATTATCATTCAAAAAGTGTAAATAGTTGATTTTAACAAGAAAATATTGATCTTGATATTTATATTTGCTAAGAATTCTCCTGTTTCAGCCACCTTGTTGCTTTTTGCTCTTACAAAAGAAAAGGAAAGTCATCCTCAATAAAACAAGAGATAAGGCGGAAAATGAAAGATGGTACGAGGGATAGGATGAGAGTGGGCGTTTGGAAAGATTGGAAAGTACTGTATTTACCTCCCCTACACTTAATATCCATCACTTTTTAAATTCCCATGGAGCTGTAACCATGACTCAGCCAGAGTCTTAGATAACTGGTAGAGGATAAGAGAGACACCATGGAGCAGTGCGTGACTGCTAAAAACAGACACGTTATGACATCGGTCTTAGAATCTTTAAAATAAAAAAAGATTTTTTTATCAACATAAATCACACATCTCTTATTTTGAAGGTCTCTACTTGATTGAAATTATTTAATGCAATCATTAACCACAAAGTCACCTTTCATGGTATGCTGCTTCTGATTTGGATCTGCGGTGAAATGTTTGACATAATAAGGCCATAATAAATAATGCCTCACATTCACTGGTGAGAAATGATGTTTATTTCCAAGATGGATGACAGCAACAGATGCTGTGAGTGAGCAGACATTCCGGTGTCATCAGTGTTGTTAATGTTCACTCTATAAATCTATTGTTGTTATGCTGGCATCTGGGCATGAGGTTTACATCATGCTAGGAAATTTCTCAGGCATGACATCATTATTATTGATCGAAATGATT